>NC_057935.1:71146575-71256575 GCF_018555375.3 Anguilla rostrata | reverse complement strand
TATCGGATTTGTGGCCCCGCTGCACAAATCTGTGAACCGAACAAGCGATCGGAAACAGCCCTGAGCTCCTTCTGCCTCCCCGGCAATCAGAATAAGACTGTTTTCAGACTCGAAGAATGAGAAGAATGATAATAAAAAACTGTTGACTGTGGAATTATAAATCATGCTCACAAAGAAGTTCTTTTTTCATATCTAGTGTTTTAACCAGGAAACAGAGCTTCGGCTTTGAAGCTGTCTGGATATTTGGGCGTGTTTGTAAAGCGTGAAATCCACGCCCTGTCAACAACAACACGGTGTGGTGGCTCGAGCGCTGGAAGCAGACAGGAAAGCAGCAGAGAGAAGGTCTGCAGTGGGGGTTACTTCAGCGTGTGTGTGTGTGTGTGTGTGTGTGTGTGTGTGTGTGTGTGTGTGTGTGTGTGTGTGTTGGTGAGTTTGTGTGTATGTGATTGTGTGTGTGAGTGTGTGCTGTGTGTGATGAGCATGTGTGTATGTGCAGAGTGTGTGTGAGTGTGTGCTGTATGTGTGCGGGTGAGCATGTGTGTATGTGCATGTGTGTGTGTGTGTGCTGTGTGTGTGTGTGTGTGTGTGTGTGTGGGGTGGATGTTGTAGTGTGTGTGTGTGTGGTGTGGTCAGTGTGTGCAGTTGTGTGTGTGGTGTGTAGTGTGTGTAGTGTGTGTGTGTGTGTGTGTGGTGTGTGCTGTGTGTGTGCTGATGAGCATGTGTGTGTGTGTGTGTGTGCTGTGTGTGTGTGTGTGTGCTGTATGTGTGCGTGTCTCCTTGTCAGTGTTATGTGTTATGTTCTCACCTTGTACCCAAGAGGCCCACGCATCACCCTCTCTCTCGCTTCTTGTGTTTTTTTTTTTGTTCTTGTTCAAGCCGTCAGAATCGAGCGCTGCACCGGGACAGCCTGCGTGGGTGCACTGCGACCGCTATGGCTCGCGGCCTTCCACCGTCTGGGGGCCCCCCCTGGCAGCACAGTCTGCCCCCCCCCCCCCACCCCCACCAGCACAGTCTGCCCCCCACCCCGGCTGAGTGGTGCTCCACTCAGAATAGCGCGGCTGCTGGAAATGTCAGCTCACACAGGTGAGGTCACGACGACCCCCCTCCCCCCCCCCCCACCCCGCCCGAGTGCACTGCCGGCACAGTGCTAACTTCACGCCGCTCAGCCACGCGCTCTAGGAGTCATTTTCAAATCAGACCACTTTAGCAAGATCGAGCTGTGCTTTCCCTAAACTGCTTGGGGTTAGGGTGACCAGATGAGGAACAAGTAAGATCGGGACAACAACTCAGTAAGGGGACGGGTGGGGGCAAGGGTTGAGGTGGGGAGGGGCAAGCATTGGGGGAATTATAGGGGGGCGTTAGAAGTATAGGCTACCCCAGTGAGGACTGGCAAAGGTGGAAAATCCAGGTTCAGAAAGTAAAAGTCCTTCCCAATACTCTGATTTGCTTAATTAGCTCAATTCTTCAGCCAGGGGGTGGAGCTAATTAATGAAATCAGCTGGCTGAGTTCATGGCTGGAAGGAACATGTGACAGGACTTTCACTTTCCGACCCCTGGACTTTCCACCTGTGGGAACAGGGCAGCAGCACAGTATGTTTCTGATATTACAGCAGTCTGAGTGTGCAACACGACTGCACCCTAACCTCTCCTGGATCCCCATAACGGTCCAGGGTCTCGGGGAATACCCCCAGCGGCAGGGGGTGTGGGCGTTCCCGGGTCGGACGAAGGGCGCGGGGTTTGGCAGATGGTTTTCGATTCCTCTCACGTTCTCATCTGGGCTCCCCTCCCACGTCTGTGTCAGCGTGGAATCCGCGATTCCATTTCAAACCCCCCCCCCCCACCTTCTCCATTCAAGACATTCCAGAGACTTTGCATCACTCAGTATTTCTCTCTTTTTAATATCTTTTTTCTTTCTGACTGTTTACACCTCTCCACACAGACGTTGGGCATGTCCATCACTCTTTCCTTCCCCCTATCACCTCTCACTGGGCTCGTCATCCATCTGCCTCCCTGTCGGAATCTCACCGCTTCCATATCGCCCTCTTTCAGCTCTCATTCCCTCTCTCTCTCTCTCTCTCTCTCTCTCTGCACTTCTCTCTTCAGTTTCTCGACCCTCCTCTCAACCCGCCCCCCTGCCCCCCCTCCCTGCCACCCACCCCCCCATGGGGCCCAGTTTGCTCAGAAAAGTGAGGAAATGACAGGGTCCCTTTTTTGGGCCATCGTGCCAGAGCGCATGAGATTGGGAGAGGGAGAGGAAGAGGAGTCCCGCAGAGGAAGTGCTGCAGAGGGGGAGAGGGGGGGGAGGGTCCCGGAGGGGGGGCGAGGGGGGGGGGGCCATGGGGGCGTGGTCGAAGGCCACGGGTGGGCAGACGCGGAAGTCCATCTTCGCGACCCGTCCTGCGGAGTTGGCAGAAACAAAGGGCCACGCTGCCTAAATCCGTCCCCCCTGCCAGGGCTTCCACATCCCCCACGACTCTAATCTGCCACCCTCTCCAACAGGCCCCTCCAACCACCCCCCCCCCTCCCCACAGGCTCTAACCTCCACCTCTCCACAGGCCCAACTCCCAACCCCCCTCCCCCCCCCCCCCAGACCCCGCCCCGCAGGTCCCAGCCCAGCGGCCGGCGGGTCATGGCCGCTGGCTGGTGTGGGACGTCCTGCCTGCGTCGCTCTGCAACACTCAGCCAGCTGAGCTTCAGCGAACCTGCCTGTGCAGTGCCGCCAGGAGCAGCCATACAGGTGGGCCTGCATGGGACTGGGTGGGTCTGAACCTGGGGTCGTGGAATGGGCGGTGGAGGTTATGATCGTGGATGGGCATGGGGGGGGGGAGGTTAGGGGTGTCACAATTGTGGACTGGGATGGGGGGGGGGTGAATTGCAGACCATGGGGGAAGGATGGGGTGAGGGGTTGCCTGAAAGGAAAATTGCAAACCGATGAGTGGGTAGAAGTGATGGGGGGACAGTTCTTGGGGCAAACGCTGCGCATAGGACAGACAGAGGGCTTCGGGGCCTGGAGAGGGGGGGGGCAGTTGAGGGCCGCATGGCGACAGAAGGTCTTAATCCCGGCGGCACATGGCAGGTCGGCGGGGGATCCCTGACGGCTCGTCTGGCCCAGCGAGCGGCCCGCTCGGAGGTGCGCGCCCCCGAAAACGTCTCAATGAGGCGCCGAGGGGCCGGGCCGGGCCGCCCGGGGACATCCAGCGCCTCCGAAACCCTCTGAGCGCCCCCCCTCTGCGGAACGCCAGAGACACAAACCCCCCCAGGGACGGGTGCGCTTCGGGGCTCCGAAACGCTCATCAGTTTGAGGGTGAGGTTGCAATACACCCATTTTAATTAAAATAACTTATTGGAATGGTAAATTACTTTACTCCGTGCTCACTGCTACACAGGTTCTCATTTTAGAGCTATCGCCTGAGCAGATCACAACCGATAACCAAACAAGCTACAGGCTGGATATAAAGAGAGTATCTGTTTTTCTTTTAAACCAGGGTCCAGGGATGTACAATATGGGAAGTCATATCAATGACTGATATTGGCAAATATTCATCCTGATGCCAACCCCGATTTATATATCATTGCACAATTACAAACTGCAACCAAGTTTCCGCATTAACCCTTTATGGCGTGAGCTCACAAACATGTGATTAGAATGTGCTTGACATGAACCAGAACACTATCTAATTGCATGAGTTTAGACACAATCAACTATTGAATCTTGGAAAATTTTCAAGCACTAAATAAACAAAAAACACATTCAAAAAAATCAAACTGCTCTTCAAAGGGTTAGTGATAGTAGGTGATAATTTCAGTAGGAAATAAATATAATAAAAGAAACGAGGTGTGGTATAATCCTACTGAAGTGTGACTCAGTAGAAACAACGTTTCTAGGCCTTCAAGGCTGCTCAGTATAGCATGCCGTGTAGATCGAGACTGCAGAGAGAGACGTGTCATTGATTGGGATCTACAGTACGACTCCTGAAGTCTTCATCACTGTCTGGTTTAAAACACAAGGTCAGTGACCCAGCCTGCAGATGCAAAACAATCGATTCATCAGGAGCTCTAAATCTAAGAGCCCACCAAGCAAACACAAAACACCAGCAAACATTTTTTTTAAATAATTCAGGTTCTCAGGAGGATATATTTTTAACTGGCACAACACAAAGTCACATGGTTGTATTATCGCACAAAAGAACAGTAATGTGTGTGTGTGTGTGTGTGTGTTCCATATCTGAAGGAAAATAAATTTGCACCATCGATTCATCCACAGAAGAACCATTCCAGGAACCAATCAGCTCAGCCATTACAGTAGAACACACGATGGAAAGAATAATAAATCATTTACATAGGAGACATACATACAATAACAATGTTGATATAAGTCAGATTCTGCACTTAGTATTAGTTCATACCTACGTAAGTGAGCAGTCTAATGTCTTGCTATTGGATATTTTATAATCAGTCGTACTTTTTCTATATAAAGTGATCAAATTCGCGAAAAGAAACCTTTTTTTTGGGGCCCGTATGCTTTATTTCAAATTATTGATGGTTACAGAATGTCATTACCACTCGTGGTCAAGAAGATTTCTGCTTCTAATTAATTTTTACAGATAAAAATGGCTCAGAACAACAACAACAGAAGAAAGGGTACAGATAAAAGTTTTAAGAGTACTAAACTTTTCCTTCAAGCAGGGCGTTTCCACAGTTTTTGTGCCAGTACTGTGTATATATTTATATATAAACAATTCACGGTACACGAGAGTGAAATAAAGTCTGAGATGGGAGCTCTGTAACGTAAAAGGTCGAATGGGGGGAAGGTTTCTCGCTTTCAGACTTGCATAAGCTGACATCTCAGAGGTTGTGCTGTGACACGGCCACGCTCGTGCCAGTGCTCGCTTTGATTACACCCACGCGCACACACGCGCACACACACACACACAGCTCGAGCTGCACCCCTTCACGTTCACCGTTGTGACTTCGCCGGAAAGCGTGTGTTCACCTTCTCGCATACGGAAGATTGCTTAATGCGCGTCTCCCTTCAATTATTTTTTGGGAGGGGAGACGAGCACTGCGTTGTCAAAAAAAAAAAAAAAAAATCGGAGTTGCATAACACAGGACACCAATCAGGCTTAAGCAGAAAATAAACATCAGTGCATTTGGACGCTGTAAAATGTTGCCAGGAGTCAGAAACTGTGAACCTTTAGAAATGTCCTATCCTGCCAGAAAAAAAAGCGCGAGAACTGATAGCTACCAACCGCAAAAAATGGGCGAGAAATAGCAAGTCGCTGCCACCGTTCTGTCGGTCCTTGCGTAAGAGATCACGCATTTTCCGACGTTCGCACCTCGTTCTTTCACTTCAACGTTTCCTTTTTGCGCTGTAAGCAGCACAAGAATATGCTCTGCGGGTTTTAAAAACATTCGCCTCCTTTTAATAATGCCAACATTTTCAGGCTGTTTGTTTATTTCACATTTTCCACTTAGCCTGTAACTGACTCCAGTCAAGACTAGATTGGTCTATTTCTAGAAACCGATTGTAATATAACTATTGTGTCTAACATATGATAAATGAACCAAGGGCTGCAAATCTCTGTGCAAATTTACACTAAAATCAAAAGAGAAACCAATGTGATGTTAAATTGAATAACGTCACTTGATTTTAATTTATTATTTATTTTTTTGTCCAAAAACTAAACAAAAAAAGTACATTTTGTTACAGAAGTAAATGTCACAAACAAGGGCAAAAATGTGTGGTATGTCCTTCTATACCATGACTCACAGTGGATGGATGGATAAATCACGAACACCATAAAACACTTCCCAGAGCTTATAATAATATCCTGAAATAGATTATTCTTGCAGTCATATTTTTTCTCATTTCATTTCTCCACCATTTTCTTCCTAATTCTAAATAAAAAATGAAATTCAACATAAACTGACTTTTTAAATTGCTCTAGGATGGTGTATTTCCCAGCAAAATAGTGAAAAAAGCTTAATGTCAAGGTATTCAGAGTGGACTAAAAAAAGGTTTGCAATACCTGTCCATTCAGACTCAAATGAATGCTGTTTTTGTTTGGTCTTTGATAAGAAACAAAAGGATAAACCGTTGTCAGTGGAGAAATATCAATGTATAAAAATATTTACATTTTATAATATGTTGTCCTCTTTCATGGGAAGACGGTCACTGTACTGTGTGATAAAGTTTATGGTTGCTGTTTCAAAACACGGCACAAGAATGTTCAGACATTTATGACTGTACCGTCTGTTTCATTCATGTATGCAGCTGAATTTCGATTCCGATTCACAGTATGTTTGCACGCAATGGCCACATCTACAGTGAAATTTAAAAAAAATAACTGATATGTGTTGTAATGGCTCAATATCGCATAATCTCTTTCTTTCCACAAAGAAAAGTCTTCTTTTAATTGAAAACTAATTGATTTTTTTTTCTTTTTTTTTTTAAACATGAGGCAAAAGTTCCAATTTTCCAATCTCGATTTGCATAGCAATAATAGAGATGTTAATGCTGGCCGCTTTCCGGAGGATTCTACCAGCAGACTCAGTGGCAAAGGCTTTGGAGAATCAGTATAATTATAGGTACATGTTAATATTAATCCCGGCACATTTCTTTATTAAAAATAGGAGACCTTCCTCTCGCCCCGCGATTGCTCTCGTGGCATTTTAATAATTCAGGGCTGAGTTTTAATAATTAAATTTTTAATTTAAAAATTCAAAATGCAATTTAAAAAATTGAAAAGCTTGTGACCTCGTGGCCACGTGGTGACTCTGAAGTGCGAGGGGGTGGTCACGACACAGGGCAGGCGTTCCATCGCTTCCAAGCGGGGGCGCCACCAGGGATTTTGGGCCCCATGAAAAACATCTCACATTGGGCCCCACCACCACAAAAAAAACCTATGTTCTAATATTTCTTGAGGGCCCCTCTCTGTCAGGGCCCTTAATATTTCTTGAGGGCCCCTGTCTGTCAGGCCCCTTGGAACTGTCCTAACACCCCCGCACCCCCCGTCCTTATGACACTCATGCTTCTAAGACCCATGAACTCCCTGCCCTCCCCACCCTCCATCCATCCCATAATACTGTCATCACACTGCTGTTCTCCATGCTGGGTGACGCTTAACGACCCACAATTCCTTGGGCAAATATTCTTTTTCCGTTTCATTTCGCGTCGATAATTGCGGGCGGCTCCAGGAACCAATCACGTCGCTCTGTTCAGGCCTCTCTGGAGACGTGACAGAAATACTACCCAGCAATATTACCCAGCACACATCACTGCGAACGTCTTCCACCTCTCGCCGTTAACGAGTGTTTAGCTATGCTATTAAAAACGTACGGTCGGAGATTATGAGCCGTGGCCTGTATGATTGCTCTTTCCACCGCTGTGGCGCTTTTTACGGCTCTGTCCACCTGCGGCTGGAAGTGGGTCCGGCCTGTGTGTACAGGAGGGCCTGGAGCGTCTCGCCGTTAATTATTATTATTAAATTTTTTGCGGGTTTTTTGCGGGTCTGTGCATTTGCATGGAGGGATTGATGGAGTTTGTGTTTATTTAGTGGTCTCCCGTGGGGGGGGGGGGAAGAGCGTTAAGAGGGAGGGAAAGGAAGGGATGGGGTTAGGGTTAGGGTGGGGGATGTGGGGACTCTACTTTGTGCTGACGAGGATCACACTGGTGGTCGTGGCGCAGTGCACGACACCTACACAGGAGCAGCTTTGAAACACACGGTGGGGGGCAAGAGCGTTAGAGGGGGAAGGAAGGATGGGGTTAGGTTAGGTGGGGATGTGGGGACTCTACTTTGTGCTGACGAGATCACACTGGTGGCGGGCGAACAAGTGCACTGAACACCTACAAGGTAGCAGCTTAAACACCCACTCGAGCGAGTAGGTGTAAGCGTATACCAAGTACATTTCAGAAGCAGGTTTTTAATTACAAGCCTCTTTGGGGGCAAGGTGGTGCTAAGAGGGGTACTTTAGGACAGCAGCGTTTCCTGTGGGAGAGGTGCTTGAAGGGGCTGCTGATTCCTGGCATCCGTCTGCGATGTCCTCAAACGATGGCAAATGGCAGACGAGGTGCCCTCCTCCTGCGGCTCTGTGTCCCTCCAGATGGATACTTCCACAGCACTCCTGCCTGACTGGTGATTTTTTTGGCATCACTGTTTTTTCTCTTCTCCCATCATTCACTCTTCCTGTAGTCCACCTCTACACACATTTTTTTTAAAAGCGTAAATGGAGGGGGTTTGAATTATTAACTGCCAGACCTGGGCTTTTGGAATTCTGCTATTTCGGCCATAAGCAAGGCAGTTGAGGACAGGACCTGTTTAAAAATGCCCCCCTCACCACCAATCCCCCCCCTCCCGCCTCTCCACCTGGCTCACATCGAGCAGCTCCATTGACAGGTGGAAAGGAGAAAGGTGATGTCGAATCTCATAAACTATGCCCCCTGGTGGAGAGGTGAATTAATTCTCGGGGTCTTCTGTGAGCTGCCATCAGAACGTCATTTAAAAGCCTTGTTCTGGTCAAGGGCTAAAAATCAAATGAGGGAGGTGAAGTCATCACCTCAGTCTTTATTTATTAACCTTTACTTACACGGGGCACATTGACCGCGTATGCATGCTCTCTTACAGCAACACCCTTTAATGCCCTCCAAGTAGCCTAACCTGCAAACCTCTATGGTGTGTGGGAGGAAACCCACACACCCACAGGGATACCATGCAAACTCTACACAAAAAAAAGGGATTTCAAACCCAGGACCTTCTTGCTGTGAGGCAACTGCGCTGTCCACTGCACCATCGTGCCACCTAAACTTCACCTCGGCCTGCAGCTGAGGTAGTAGTATAAATGTGCAATGGCGATGGACTAAAAACATCAACTGCATGCACCCTCTCATCTGTATGAAAATGCACTGAAATGCTCTCCGCTGGCTTTCGTCCGTGAGATATAATATATATTACCTCACATTACATTAAATACAAAAATATACATATATAAATCCATTTTGCTCCTTGATCCCAGTAAGGTGTAAGTATGTCAGCTGGACGATCGGATAGTTGATCTCCAATTAGATGATAACCGAATAAACGTGATGCACGTGCTCCCAGCATCCTACAGGCATTTCCTCGCATTTAGCCTCACAATTACGAGGCGCGCTCCAGCTGGTCCATACAAATACCCATCCTGCACTGCGGCTTCCATCCCGTAAATATGCTCATAATGTCATTAGCATTGTTCCAGTGCTCATTATGGGGGATTTGATTACTAATTAAGGGGGGGAAAAGCAAGGGGAAATTTGCCCCCGAATCCATTTGTATTTTAATCTTTCCGATTTGATTTATTTACAATACCGTTAATCCAAGGAGAAAGACAACAGGAGCAACAGGATATTTTTTTCAAATATCCCTCGCCACCGCGAAGCTTTGGCTGGGGCAATGCGCGTAAACGCCACGGAGTCGAAGAGGAAACGTTATCTACTTTTTTTTTGTCCAAACTGACGGCTAGAGCGGATGACGTGACACCAGCAGCTCGTGGTATCCATGGTGATGCTAATCTCCCAGGACCATAGCGGCAGAGATGGACCGTCTTGCTCGCACGCGCGCACGTCCTAACGGATAAATAACCTTCTACGCGACACTCTAACCCATATAAACACTCGCTCACTCGTGAGCACACGAGAAACGAACAAAAAAAAAACTCACAAATATTAGCATGTATATTCATAGATAACTCACACTCAGGGTGACACCCTATCTGATATAAATAGTCGATTGTGAATGGGAAAAAAAATGGGTAGAAACTTCAAGTGTCCTTGTGTGACAGTCAGCTTGCAACGTTGTCTTTGAAAATAGAGAGCTGTCACACAGGCGCATGAAAGGGCACAAACGGCCCGTTTCTGAAATGGTATGAATACAACAGAAAGAGTATCGTTTAAAAAGGAATCCCCCTAAACAAAAAAAAAAACCATATACTGAAAGGTACTGTTGTACAATGAATACATTTGAACACCTAGAGACAGTCCAGCTACATTTTCCAATACAAACTATTATATTGTGCTTTTTAACTTATACTATACTTAATAATACATTCTGTTGGTAACATTCAGATATATCTTACTAAGACCAACGCAGCATAAGCGGACATATTTAGTAATGTATTTATATGCTATTCGGTAAATTAGCAAATGCAGATTTAAATTCCGCTGAACCCCTTCATGTCCCTGTAACACGGATTTGGAGGCATTTTAATACCGTTACTGACGCCTGTGCTATAATTAGCCAGAACGCTCTCTGGAAAATGTGTCTGTCCGAGGCTTTGGAACGGTCTGTACAGGTCAGTGCCTCCAGCTCCTTGCTTTGATGGATGACATCCCACGATGCACTGCTCTACACGAGAACCCTGGGAACAAATTTTGGCCAGAGCTCAAGTCGATGAGGTAACACTGACGGTGTCAGGGTGCTTGAGAGAGCAGCAGGTAGCGTTATCCCTTTATAGATCTTCTCCAGTGTTAGCTCTGCGATGTCTCCCCAGGGTTCGAGTGTCTGGTAATCCCCTCCCCCCCGCCCCCATTCCCCCCCCCCCACCATCATCACCACCCAACAGAAAGCTCCTAATAGATTTTCCACGCTTTTAGAAACCGAAGTAAGAGGCCGTTGAAGCAGGTGAGTTAACGCAGATGTCCAGACTCAGAGACAGGCCACAACTCAGAGAACTCTGGATGCAGTGCCAGGCCTTTGGTGGGGTTGAATAAAAAATAAACCAATAAAATAAACAAGTTTTTAAAAAAAGACTGCAGCCAATAAAAGCAATGAATGACCTCACGGTGCCACAAAAACCAAATTACACAGCCTACGCACAATAATGCAGTATAGAACTTTCTAGAACCGCTTGCTCTACCGTGTCCCTAGAGTACAATGTAAACACCTTTGTGGAACAGGTGACCCCGTGATCACTGTACATTTATCAGTAATTATCTGATCACGTTACTCTACACGGACCTTCGTTTTTTACTCATGTTCATGAGTCACTAATCGACGCTGTTTTAATACAAATTTGAGTGGGCTAGTTTGCGTGGGAGGTGAGTTATTACACATTTATTTCTAATAAACGCAGCCCCAATAATTTATACTGCATTCATTTTTCAGTATAAAGTGCTCGTGGTTCGAATTCTAGTGAATGGAACATTCGCTTCTAAGCATGACGTCAGAGAAACTTGTGCTGTCCATCACGTCAGGAAATCCCGGGATCGCACCCAAAACAAAATCTTTCTCCTTCAGATTTCCAGGTAAGATTGTTTTTCTTCCAGAAGCTCTCACCAAACATGAAAATTATTCTAGGCTTGGATTTATATTTTCTTTTTTTCTTTTCTTTTTTTTCAAAAAAAAAAAAAAAAACGGATAAAGAGGCTTTTTGGATGATGCTCTATCATTGCCCAGTAACAGACAGGATAACACTCAGCAGTGTTCAAACCCCTTCTAGGTTACCAGCAGTTCTCTCTAGTTCTGCTTGTGAACCCATATTACATTACAGGCATTTAGCAGATGCTCTTATCCACAGGGCAACGTACACACCTTTTTTTTTACGTAGCATTTATACCACTGGATATACACTGAAGAGGTGATGTGGGTTAAGCACCTTGCTCCAGGGTACAACGACGGCGTCCTGCTCGGGAATCAAACCCGTGACCTTTGGGTTAAAAAGACCAGTTCCTCACCCGTCATACTACACAATTACATCACTTAGCATTCAGGCTGCAGTAATGCAGCCTCGGTGCAGGAGCCCCTGATCCGCTCTGCACAGATGCACTCAACAGAGACCAGGGACTATTTGCGCTCTACTGTATATCGTCATGGTGACAGGTTCTGCCCATAGCCTGGAGTGGTAAAAAAAAATAAATAAATAAAAAAATTTTAAAAATCAAAACATCACCGGTGGCTCCTTCTGCAGAGGCAATGGCGGTTTTTGTGAACGTAAGGCACGCTGTAAACATCGCCCTGCAAGGTTCCCCACACAACACCGAAAATAATGTGGCTTTGCGTAGCGAAAGGTCATCATCTTTCCTACCGCAGTGTGCGTGCATATGTCTGTGTGTGTGTGTGCGTGCGTGTGCGTGTTTGTGTGCGTGCGTGTCTCTGTGTGTGCGTGTGTGTGTGTGTGTGCGCGTGTGCGTGTGTGTGTCCGTCTGTGTGTGTGTGTGTGTCTGTGTGTGTGAGAGAGTGTGTGTGTGCGTGTGTGCGCGTGTGTGTATGTGTGTGTGTGTGCGTGCATGTGTGTGTGCGTGTGTGCGTGTGTGTGCGTGTGTGTGTGTGTGTGTGTGCGTGTGTGTGTGTGTGTGTGTGCGTGTGCGTGTGTGCGTGTGTGCGTGCATGTGTGTGCGTGTGCGTGTGTGTGCGTGTGTGTGTGTGTGTGTGTGCGTGTGTGTGTGTGTGTGTGTGCGGTGGTAAGAGTGAGGCGATGGCGCTCCTCGGGGAAGATGTTTCCCGCTCATTACAGGAGGATAATCCCGCAGCGGAAGAGCTTCCCGCTGAGCGGCGGCCCGCGGGGCCCGAGGAGGCGGGATTAGCAGGCGATCCGCCAGAACCGGCACGTTCACGCCTGGCTGGCGCTAGGGCTGGCGCTAGGGCAGGCGCGGGCACCGCAGGAACATTATGGGTTCTGTTTGAACCAGCACGTCAGAACATTACCGGTTCTATCTGAACCGGGCACCGCAGGATGTTACCGGGTCTCTTGAGAGTCGGAACCACCAAACTTTACTGGTTCCATCCGGTTGCTGTGGGTGCCGTATCGGGTTCACCAGAGTGAAAAAAATATCTGGAGAGATACTGGGACTCCAAATCCCAGCAGCCCCAGCAGATTCGGTCACGGTACTCGCATGTCTATGCCAGTAAATAAGCATAGTCCTCATTGGACTACACGCTCTGACATCAGAATCCATCTGTAGCCACGTTCCAGCACAGGCTGTGAACCTGGGAAGAACCACAGGCCTAACTGCCCCACTGCAGGCTCCACTGCCCCACCATAGGCTTAATTGCCCCACCACAGGCTCCACTGCCCCACCACAAGCTCCATTGCCCCACCACAGGCTCCACTGCCCCACCACAGGCTGTATTGCCCCACCACAGGTTCCATTGCCCCACCACAGGCTCCACTGCCCCACCACAGTCTTCTTTGCCCCACCACGGGCTCCATTGCCCCACCACAGGTCTAACTGCCCCACCACAGTCTTCTTTGCCCCACCACAGGCTTCACTGCCCCACCACAGGCCTAATTGCCCCACCACAGGGCTCTATTGCTCCACCACAGGCCTAATTGCCCCACCACAGGGCTCCATTGCCCCACCACAGGGCTCCATTGCCCCACCACAGGCCTAATTGCCCCACCACAGGCTTGGCAGCGCTCAAGGTGCTTGCAGTGTCCAGAGGAAACAATATCCTGCTCTCTGCTGGAGTCACTTCCTGATCTTTATTTTCTGTATTTCTATTAACACAAACTTACGAGAAAGGAGACACAGTTGGTGTCTCACTATTTTTTCTTTTTATCTGCGCCAGATAAAAATCTACTTCAGCGTGTAAACCGCAGTTATTCCCCTGAAGGAAAAGGAGAAAGAGCTCATCAGAGCCAGAATGATTGACAGATATCCATTTCGCTTTTTCCTGTTGTTCTGTTGTTGCCGTTTTTTAATTTTCCCCTCAGCTCTTTCATCATCACAAAAACACTGTGTCTTTATTTTTCCCACAAATCTGGCTCGCGCATTATTGTCTTTCCACTAACGTTGGCCCCGAGACCACACAAACATAGAGGCCAGGCTTTTTTCTTTTTATCAGTAACTTCAGGCAGGATTCAGTCATTCGTCTCAGATGCAAAGAGTCATCCAACGTGTATCAGACCAGTGTCCCTGAAACCCGCGTTTCGATTTCTCTCCCACAACGAACGCAAAACCTGCCTTTGCCCGCCACTGGTTCACAGATCTCAAGCGTATGCATCCTACAAAACATCTGAACGTCCAACTGTCACTGTGGTAACGGTTATTAATATGCAGAGGATTTTCAACTCAGTCGACAGGACGTCGTTGTGCTCACCCCTTAACCCGGATACACCCAGCAACAGCCAATATGGTACAGTACATTTTATACTTTTTTCCCCCCACATAATCGTTTCCCTGTACACCCATTAAAATGATATTTCCCACAATTCTAAAACTTCGACTCATGATTGACGCTTAAACAAATCAAGACTACCAGTCATTTGACCTCAAAGCATTATTGCGTTTCGTTTGCTTGCGAACCCCAGCAAACACATATATTCCGCAATGCGTTAAACTTCACCGTAGGGAAGCCCCAAGTTTTTCGGGAGCCCCAACTGGGTGTTTTTTTTGCTGGGGCGTGTGTAATTGAAGGGTGAACACTAAGGGGGGGGGGGGGGATTCTTAAAAAATGATTCATCCGCTTTCTTCTTTTTTTACATTCCTGCGATGAATCACAAGCCCTGTGGCTCCGCCGGCCTCCTCCACGGTCACTTTACCTTTAATTAAAGTTTTTAATTAAAAGTTCTCCCAATTTGTGCCACCTACCTTGGCAGCAAAACACTGGAGGATGTCTTTCCAAAGGCAAACTCCAGGCAATGATTCATGCCGTATATTGAAAAATGGACACCCTTTAAAATGATATATATATACTGTATGTATCACCATCACTAAATAAGTAATTACCACAAATATATCCTAAAACAAGCAGGACATGAGATTCAGTAACCACCAATAGTATTCATTCAAGAGCAAAAGCAAAGGTAGCAATAACAGTGTTTTATATATTATCTGTCATTTTTAAAGAATGCCATTTTTAGCAGCCCCTAACAAACAAACAAACAAACAAATTATATATATATATATAAATATATATATATATATATATATATATATATATAATAATTAATTTCTGTTGTTTGCTATTGAGTACATCCTCCAGAGCCCTGGTTTTTTTTTTTTTTCAAATGTTACGTATTTTTATTGTTTTTACATAATACAAGTGAAAATATTTTCTAAAATTATTTTTTTTTAAATTCTACTATGGTTTCAACGAAGTAGAATATAAGAGAACCATACTGCATGCAGTGGACATTGAGTCTCAGATGGATTTATATATTGCAGCTCAGTATGTACACCATATTTTTGACTATTTTAGCTGAACATGTGTATAACTTTTTCATAAGGGATTATTCTCCATCAACACAAACAAATGATCCTCATATTGACGGCACGATGCCCATTCTGCCCCAGAGATCACCTCTGACCTCCACATCTTCGTGCGTCACGCAGACGTGTCCAAAATGCCTGTTAGGACTGGATGAGATAAGGTGCTTATCGCGCTCTAAACCATATCTGATCCAATGCTGTTGTTTAGCAAGCCGAAAGAATGAAGGAGCTGAGCCTTCAGCTAGCGCACCAGAAAGGAACTGCATTACATTACATTACAGGCATTTACATTACATTACATTACATTACATTACAGGCATTTACATTACATTACATTACAGGCATTACCCTACATTACAGGCATTACCCTACATTACAGGCATTACCCTACATTACAGGCATTACACTACATTACAGGCATTACACTACATTACAGGCATTACACTACACTACAGGCATTACACTACATTACAGGCATTACACTACATTACACTGCATTATACTGCATTACACTACATTACACTACATTACAGGCATTACACTACATTACAGGCATTACATTACATTACAGGCATTACACTACATTACACTGCATTACACTGCATTACACTACATTACACTACATTACAGGCATTTAGCAGAGGCTCTGATCCAGAGAGACTTGCACAACTTTCACACAGCGTCCATTTATACAGCTGGATATACGCTGAAGCAATGCAGGGTACGACAGCAGTGTCCTTACCCAGGAATCGGACCCCTGGCCTTTCGGTCACAAGCCCAGTTCCTTACCCACAATGCTACACTGCCGCCCCGAAGCCAAGCCTTCACCTGCTGTACCAGAAAGGCACCGCAGGTGTGCCACAGCGAGGAACAACATGGCTTATTAACAGGGGGTGGAGAGGCCTCTTCAGCTGAGACTCTCTTACACACACACACACACACACACGCACACACACACACACACACACACACACACACACACACACACACACAAATGAAGAGATGCTCAGTCCCCTGGGCGTCGCAGGCAGAAGCGATTTAATAAATCGGGCCCAATCAAGCTCGCCCGAGAACCAGAGCCACGGCAATTACTACTGACCGGCCCCTTCCTTCAGAGCAGAGAGGATGAGCCAATCGGCTCGCAGCGCCATCTCCCGCACCGACCAATGAAGACGCGAGGGCCGCCTGATTGGTTATGATTCTTAGCAGCTCTAGGCTCTTGCCCAAAAAGCCGACGATGTCACACACAAAAAAAAATACTCTCATGCTTTTTATGACCACAAAAGGGTTTTAAACATATATTTAATGATGAGTGCACTTGGCCTAGTGATGTTTTTTTTTCCATTAAGAGACTTTGAAAAATCACCCTTAGTGAGTCACACTTGCCAAAAGCAAGTAGGTGAAAACTCAGATGACTGAAAAATTCTTCAGTTCGATTCATTCAAAAATATGTTTGTAAGGAAAGATATACAGGACCGCAAGACAGCTTTGTTTTGTATATAGCATAATGACGTTAGTGTTCAGAATTACTGTCTAGTTTACCGTCCCTAGATCACAACCACTATTGGCGTGTAGTCAATACACAAGTTCAAAGAATAGTTGCCTTTTTTACCGCATGAACTGTTGTGTGAAGTAAAAAAAAAAAAAACTATTGGCATGTGAGGCAATACATGATAATTTTTTGTTGTTGTTTTTTTAGTTTTTTTTCGACAAGTGTCTGTGGTGCCTTTTACTAAACCAGGCGCACGTGCCCCAGGAACTGAACCACATCTCGGGGCACGTGCCCCAGGAACTGAACCACATCTCGGGGTGTCCGCCCCACGCTCCCAGTTTTCCGCCGGGCTTCCTGCAGCGCCCCGCCATCCTCGTCTCGCGGCCGGGCTGGAATAGCGGTAACGATAACAGCTCTCTATTTATACCCCGCCGCTGGCCTCGCCGTCTGTACCTGGGGAGCTGGCTTCCGCCATTATCTTCCATCGGAAAAGGTCACCTTTTCTTTTTACGGTCCCCCCACCACCCCCCCCTCACCCCCCCATCCGTCCAGCTCCACACCAGACGACCCGCAGCTACGCAAGGGCCTCTTCTCCCACGATTCCCGATCATCGCTGCCAGGATTCCCAATCACCACCAGCATTCCCGATGATCACCACCAGAATTCCCTATCGCCACCAGGAATTCCTGATCACGATAAGGATTCCCTATCACCATCAGAATTCTTTACCACTACCACAATGCCCTATCACCACCAGAATTCTTTACCACTACCACAATGCCCTATCACCACCAGAATTCTTTACCACTACCACAATGCCCTATCACCACCAGAATTCTTTACCACTACCACAATGCCCTATCACCACCAGAATTCCCTAACACCACCACAAGTTCCAGTTGGGAAGAGGAATCCACAGGGATCAGAAGGCTGTGGGATGCGTGCTCTCCCAATCAATCAATGACTCTATGGTTTTCCAGAAAAAGTTGCTATAGCAACAGACATCACCAAACAATTTTACACTTTTATCTCGTACATTTTCATTAGCGTAATTTCACGCGCTTGATCAACCAAGGTAATATGGTTTCCCCAGGCCATTGGTCAGTGGAAACTGAGCTTGGCCAATAACTGACTGCAGTCTGCATAAGGTTATTGGATCGATATTACGTCACAGAGAGGGAGACTGAGAAACTACACCACTTTGATTCATAGACCAAGATCAGTGCTCATATCTTTATAATACAGTAAACAATAACTGCGCAGTAAAATGTCCATTGTCAAATTAACTCCTACAGAGTACGTATGGTCCCTGTTGGGACTCACACAAACTCTGTTGAATTAACACTGGGCATTTAAGTGTGTGCCGGCTGACTTTGTGCGTAGATATGAACATAATTCAAAAAGTTTTAAACTCTCACTCACCCCCAGCTCACGGTGCTTTCTCTAGAAGTTGGCGACGCATCGCGTGCTAATAATCCGCCGCGAGCCGTGACGTCTGTGCCTGTCGGGCACCGGCTCCACGCCGACTCCACGCTGGGAAGTTGGATTAAAACCTGTGACTCAGTGACTTTGATTCGCCAGGTGAATGTGAATGAAGAAGAAAAAAAAAGTGTAATGTAAACGTGTGAGACTCGAGTTGCGTCCGACGCGCCGCACGAAATAATAACTTTGAGAGACAATTGTGTGAAAAGGGAAGAATTGAGAAGGGAGGGTGGGGTTGAGAGGGTTGGGGCGGGGGGGGGGGGAGAAATGACTGCGGGTTTCAGAAGAAGCTTTTTTTTTTTTGCAGACAGGCTGCTATTTCTCGAGGAGAGCAGAGTGGGCGTTCCACGGCGGGGAGCTTCGTCAAAATGGCTCCCTTTCCTCGTCACGCTGTCACTTTAATTTGAGCGCGGCGCTTAAGGTCGTGAGCGCGCGCCCGCCAAAACGCGGGGAGCGGAGACAGAGGGGGCCGCGGACCAGAGCCTCGTCTTCCACCGGCGGATCCGCTGCATGGCAACCATTGCTATGACCACGGCCCCAAAGTTGGGCTTCCATTCTACTTTTTTTGAGTTATACTGAGTTAAAGCAAAAATAAAAAGTGCAAACTTGTGTGAAATAAAGTACTGTCCACATTACAGAATCAATGGGTGGTTCGTGTGCTCAAGCTAATGCTTTTATTGAAAAGAAAAACATTTATTTTGCAGGGTGGTATTTCAGAAAGCAGCACTGCTGAGTTACCTGGGTAACTGCACGGAGTAAAACCCGGAAACAGCTCTTTTTACTTCAGTCCGTGTTCCAGCTTTGGGAGGGTTCCAGGTTTTACTCAGTGCAGTTATCCAGCTAACTCGGTAACCCTGGGGTGTATTTCACAAAGCAGGATTACCAAGTTAGCTGGATAACTGCAGTCAGTCCATGTTCCAGATTTGGGAGGATTCTTGGTTTTACTCAGTGCAGTTATCCAGCCAATGTAGTGATCCTGCTCAGTGAAACAGGGCCCAGGATTACCCAGTCAGCTGGATAGCTGAGTCAAACCCAGAACCCTCCCAAATGCCCAGGCCCTGTAGCCCATGCATCTCGAGAGCAGCACACAGTTCCTGCAGAGCGCCGTTATCCCCCCCCACCCCCCCAGAGCCGAAATGCGCTGCTGCTCCACAGTGGCGGGTCGCGCCCACGCAGCATGCCCACTTCCTCCCTTTGTCCCGCCCACGCCACAGGAACTGGCCAACCACAACCCCTCATACGAGCTCCCAAACTCACACATTGCAACACGCCTACAGCCTGACATAACAGCTTTGCAACTGCATCTGCAGTTACAGTTTTTACGGGTTCGCTATCCGGCAGCAGCTTTCAGCAAAAGCGGCTTACGTGCATTTTACCTGACAAGCAAAAAACTCTTTAGCTACAGCAAAGAATTACAGCCAACATGGAAGTACATGCATCAAGACCTGCAAAATTAAGGATGAGAAATGTTAGCATTTCTTAACCCCTTTGAAGAGTAGTTCTTTTGGAATGTTTGTTTGGTTTTTGTTTGTTAGTTTTTTTTTTTTTAAATTCCAAGTCAGTGTTCTGGAACTCCACTGCTTTCAGTCACCAGTAGTGATTGTGATATCAGCATTAGAATGTTCAGGGTTAAAAGTAATTATGCATGCAGGTTACAACACTGAGAGTACCGGTGCAAGGGTCGGGGTTAGACTCGCCTGGGCACTCGCTCTATAGCCAGATGCAAGAGCCAGTAAACTCTGGAAGGGCCAGGAGCTGGGTAGGAATGGCTAAATGAATCCATGGTGAACACACCGCCTTCCGCCCTTTTCCAACAACACTGAAAACACGACCTGAAACAACAGCTGACACTACCGGGGCTCAACTGAGGCATCTGGAACGTAAATCACCCTTGATCAAACTTAAAAACTAAACAAAATGTTTCAACGCTTATTCAGCCCGACCCCGGCTCGGCTTTCTCGTTTGTATATGTTACACCGTACGCACACAAACACAAGCAGGACTGGCACATCGCTAACGCATTACGCATTTCTACGCCATATAATCAACGGGCTGTTTCTGCGCCCCGCGGCGGCGGTGTCTGCGTTTCATTATCGTAATTAGTTTATACATGTCATTGACATGATTTGTTTCTCGTGGCTGTTTCGAAGCTGAGGGCATTGTAGGGTCGTATAAAAGGCACAGGAATGCAGCCGTCAGAACATTATACAGTACGTATATCAACAACAGCCAGAGCAGCTTGCCCAGAGAACAGCGCACAGGACAGAAGAGACAGAACGTAGTGGGGAAAATAGTCGGTTCTGTTCTTTCAAAGCTTGCCTTTTTCCCCACACGGCTTACTCACTGCAGTTCCTCAGCTTCTCCAGACCGGCAAGCACACGCGAGCTGTTTTTCAGGTGGCGGAAAAGTGCTGAAGGTGTTTTGTTTGGGTAGAGTGAAGCGGTTATTTATTTGGCTTTTTAAGCTCGCGGGTGAACAGCGTGCGTCTCCGGGCGTCCTCCACTCCTTCGCACCAGAAGGGTCAGAGAGGTTTATTATTCTCACCGGTGCATGATGTAATTAAACAATCCCGCACCGAGCATTTCAATTAGGTTTCCAAGAATAGCCTGGCACCGGTGTTCTCTAAAACCCAAATTTAAAAAAACGCGTAACAGACACATCGTGTTGCAGAACACGTTGGAGAAAAGTAAAAGCGAGATGGCGGAGATTTAAATACATCCGCAGCGCCGCTTGACTGGGCAGTGTGCTCGCAGAAGGCCATAACTGGAAATATTCGATTCCCGTCGTGTTTTGCTCTTTACGTTCCGGAATTTTTCTACTGGGCGCTTCAAAGCTGTGTGCCCGTGGTATTATGGGAAGGCTAATCCGCCTGAGACCCCTGCAGGAAAAAAATATCTTAAGTATTTTGAAGTTTTGACATCGTACAAGTGTCTCGAATGACAAAAACATGTTGCAGTGAAAATATTTTCAAAAATGTTGTTTGTTTTATAAGAATGTTGTTTAGTTTTATAAGAATGTTGTTTGGTTTATTTTGTCTTTCTTGTAGCGTGGGTTTCAGCATAGTGTGTTTATGTCTCATGAGATTAAGGCCAGGGACTCATGTCATCTGTGGGGGACAAAAACGAATGACTTAGGCCATTATGGCTGCACATGAAAAATAAAATCCACAATTGTCACACATCACCAGGGCAACGGTGACTCCGCCCTGTTGAGCGACCTGCAGGGGGCGCTCTTCCCGCAGGTGCGCCCGCGCGCGCCTCAGCTTCTCGTTGGAAACCTGTGGACTCGGCGACGTTCTGGCCAACTCCGGAGGAAGAGGGAAAATTACCATGGCAACAGCAGCGCGCACCTACGGGGATATGTAAATCCGCACGTGCGAGACGTATAAATAGCGATTCTCCGCGTCTCTGCGGACGTGGCAGCGCTGTCGAATCCGGGGGAACGGGTGCGGCGATTGTGAATGATGTGTGTGTATACGCACGTGTGTGTGTGTGTGTATATACGCGCGTGTGCGTGTGTGTGTGTGTGTATATGCGTGTGTGTGTGTGTGATTTTTACAGTGTTTTGGCGGGACAGATGGAAATTCTTACGAGGAGATCGAAGGTCACCGCTCGGAGATACTCGTCACGCTGCCTCTGTTGTGGCAACCTGGGGAAACAGAGGAGCACGTTCGCCCGGGCGAAAAACAAGAGCCCCCACCTCCCCACCCCCCCTCCCCTCCAAACCTCCGGGCCAGGGCACTGTCTGGCACATCTGCACGTAAACCGTCCAGTTGCACGGAGCACTGCCAGCGTCAGGCGAGCTTCAGATAACCAACCGGGTCTGAATTTCAAAGAGGATTCTGAAATATGAATAAGAATTAATAAGAATGGAAGAATATTCTATTCTCTCTCTCTCTCTCTCTCACTTGCACTCTGGGGGATAGGTAATTTATACATGGTGGAAAAAAATGCATTAAAAACACCCTATAATATGAGCTGAGAATGTGCATGTTAATCGCATGTGAATCCTTCGATTACTAATCTAAACTTGTGGAGTGTATAGCCAAATCGAGAAAAATATGTCTTTGTCCCAAACGTCACAGAGAGCACTACATATACATACATATAAATATATGTGTAATATAAATATACAAATATATGCCTTTGCTTCAGTACCGTCAAATACATAGATCACCGTAGTGGTGGCGACTGAACCACTGCAGATATAAAATGGCTCCTTTCTATTTATGTGAAGGAAAGGGGTTGGAATGTCTGCCACACAGTGTTCTCATCACATTCCTGCATAACGGTGCTTCAACGTTACACAAACGGTGGGAGAACATTGTGTGCTAGCTGAAAATATACATCGGGAAAAAGGCAAAAACCATGTGATCATGCGATACTTCTCCCTAGAGCCCTCTACAAGATCTCTTTTCTGATCTGTTCGCGGAGTTACAGGAAGCCTCCGACAGTCAAACAGAGACAGGGATGCGCATGGAGAGTTTTTAAAGCCCATTATAATAATTTGTACTCTCAGTGTAATTTCAGCAAAGGAGATATTTTTACCCAGGATTTTCAAAAAAAAAAAAAAAAAAAAAACAGCAGAGGTGGAAATCTAACAAAACGGTGACATTTTCCTGAAGTTTTCCTCTGGTTTCCCTGGTGATTTACTGCATCCTTTTTCTCCTAGTAGAGAACAGGCCCTTTCTCTCCTGGAGAGTGTCGGAAGGATCCCTCCCCCCCCAGTCGTTACCAGGCGGTCCAGCAGCTCCTCTTCAACGCGGAGGAACGATAACAGGCAGGCCTAAAAATAGACTTATCTGAGGATTCCCCTCGCGTGGAGCACTCTTCAGCGCGGAGGCAACGCTATTGAGGTCGGGGCCTGCTGAACTTTGGTTCCTTTGGGATACAAATCGTGTATCCCAAATCACGCAATCAAGTGCACACGCCTAATATAAACTGTATATTTTGTAATATTTTTTTGTGATATTTTGTTTCAGTCTGCATTGAGATAAACACTCCGATCGCTCACAGCATTCGGCTGAGCTGTCAGCAGCTTGTGAGCAGAGAGAAACGTGCTGAAAACAATGCAATTAGTCCAGTAATGAAACTCCCAGGGGTTGTTTCAATGAAGCTGTGTCCCGTACGTACACTGATCACACCGGTGAGTGACTTCCCAGCATGCATCTGGGCGAGCGGAGCTTGTGACCTTTCTGTTTGTAGCGGACGCCATTTATTGCTGCGCCGTAGGTAGGCCCAGCGGGCCGAATGGCCTCCCCTGTGACAGGCTGGCCTGAGGTAAACTCACCGACCTCCATGGAAACGCGCAGGTAAATAAGAACGTATAGGTCTATTTGGAGAGGTGGGGGGGGGGCACATTATTAAGATCTCTGTAGACTGAGAGTGACAGTTTACCAGCATGATGGGACTCCTGTAACATAATTCTCCTCAACTGAACCTTTTTTTAAAATTTCCTGTTCTGGTTTTATTTATCTTTTTTAAAAAATAAATTGCTGTCCAAAGCCTCGGATTGTATGTCCAGTTCGCACCCCAGTTCCTTAATGTTCAGTTCAGTCTGCATCCACAAGCCACGTGCATCACACAAACTACACGGTCAGTTCAGGGGAGAGTTTAGACCACCGCGCTTCTCCTACGAAAGTTACAGAGGTCTCCAGCTGCTGATTTTCCTCCTGCAGTCTGCAGCTGAGCTTGTCTAGGAGTGCAGTCAGATAAAGAGCTTCCATATGCAGCTTTGGGGTGGCACGGTGGCACAGTGGGTAGCACCGTCGCCTCACAGCAAGAAGGTCCTGGGTTTGAATCCAGCCTGGAAGATTGTATGTTCTCTCCATGCCCGTGTGGGTTTCCTCCGGGTACTCCGGTCTCCTCCCACAGTCCAAAGGCCTGCAGGCAGGCTAATTGGAGGTAGGGAGGCTAATTGGAGGTAGGCAGGCTAATTGGAGGTAGGCAGGCTAATTGGAGGTAGGCAGGCTAATTGGAGGTAGGGAGGCTAACTGGAGGTAGGCAGGCTAATTGGAGGTAGGGAGGCTAATTGGAGGTAGGCAGGCTAATTGGAGGTAGGGAGGCTAATTGGAGGTAGGCAGGCTAATTGGAGGTAGGCAGGCTAATTGGAGGTAGGAGGCTAATTGGAGGTAGGAGGCTAATTGGAGGTAGGCAGGCTAATTGGAGGTAGGGAGGCTAATTGGAGGTAGGGAGGCTAATTGGAGGTAGGGAGGCTAATTGGAGGTAGGGAGGCTAATTGGAGGTAGGGAGGCTAATTGGAGGTAGGGAGGCTAATTGGAGGTAGGCAGGCTAATTGGAGGTAGGGAGGCTAATTGGAGGTAGGAGGCTAATTGGAGGTAGGCAGGCTAATTGGAGGTAGGAGGCTAATTGGAGGTAGGGAGGCTAATTGGAGGTAGGGAGGCTAATTGGAGGTAGGCAGGCTAATTGGAGGTAGGGAGGCTAATTGGAGGTAGGCAGGCTAATTGGAGGTAGGCAGGCTAATTGGAGGTAGGGAGGCTAATTGGAGGTAGGGAGGCTAATTGGAGGTAGGGAGGCTAATTGGAGGTAGGCAGGCTAATTGGAGGTAGGGAGGCTAATTGGAGGTAGGGAGGCTAATTGGAGGTAGGGAGGCTAATTGGAGGTAGGCAGGCTAATTGGAGGTAGGGAGGCTAATTGGAGGTAGGCAGGCTAATTGGAGGTAGGGAGGCTAATTGAAATCGTGTGTGTTCCCTGTGGCGGCCTGTCCAGGGCTTATTCCCGCCCAATGCGCGCTCCGTAGAAACACACAGGTAATAATCCTGCCCAGGATAAGCAGGTCTAAGATGATGGATGGATATGCAGCTTTGACACGTAGCCTTATATGCACCTGATCTGGTTGACCAGCAGGGGTCGCTCACGAGCGATGACCTGCAGGGTCCCAACCTGCTGAACCCTCCCATGTCCATACCACACCTTGCCATGAGGCTGTCAGCGATAGTCAGCACTGGTACAGTCCGGATTTGATCCGAGGCTGTGAGACTCATCTATGCACCACGCTGCGGTGCCTTACCCGATTGAGTCACCCAGCACCCCCCCAACTGCATTAATTTTAATAAATACATACCACATATTCTATTACCATACTTCATCCAGTGGGACTGTGAAAATAAACCTTAACCCTGCTTCACAAGACTGCAGCCAAGCAGCGCTCCGTCTTTGGAATTCTTCTATTAATAAAGAGATGATTCAGCCTGCGGCTCTTATCGCGTTTCATATAGAAATTGTCGATCGCTTAATGAAACGTAATGAGATTATTCCGACAGCCGCGAGTCCATTGCCTTATCTGGTGCGTTTCCCATTTCCCGAGGTAGTCCGTCTACGTCAACGTCCGCGGCCAAAATCACAACACATGCTCGAGATCCCGGAGAGGAAGAGGAAGAGGAAGACTTACCCCAGCTACATCACTGCACATCAGCTGCTACGTTTACGCCCCGAATAGTCTGATAATTTAGGTTTTTTAGCTTTAGTTTAAAGTTGATTTTATTTTAGTTCGAAAACTAAGTTTCGTTCATTTTATTCTGATATACAGTATAAGTGTATTTTATTTTAGTTAGATATATAAGTTTATTTTATTTCACGTTCGTAAGTTTTTTTTATTGATATTTAAAATCATTTAATTTTATCTTGATAATTAATTGTATTCTGTTTTAATTTTATATTTAAGTTTATTTTATTTTAAATTAATAATTAAGTTTATTTAATTTTAGTTTTTGGTCACACCTTTCAGTAACACTTCCTGTCTCTCAAACCTTCAGCTTTTTTCTTTCTCTTTTTGAACGGAGCAGTTTTTACTCATACAAATGTCTGGAGTAACTGCTAATTATCTCGAGCAACATTTGCAGCAAATAAAAGTGTTCTACCTAATGTAAGATGGCATTTATTTTTGTTTTTTGCTTTGACAGTGAGTGTGAATAAACACTACTGTAAATATGTCAAAGTTAGCCAAAAGGCTAGTTTTCATCTATAATCATTTCTCAATAGTTTTGCTATTGCAGCAATTTTGTTGATGATGATTGGAAATAAAAGTATGTTTCAGCTCTATGTGAACAGGAGTATGAAACATTAAGCGGTGCTTCGCAATACATTTACAGTTATGCAAACCATAGTGGAAACATAGATCACAAATGATTGTGAATATCTTCACTCACAGCCAGTGTTTTTCATTGTGTTGCAAATGGTATGCTCACAATAGACTCGCCATGTTTTATTTCTGTATCATAACCGCATAATTGACTTATTGACTAATTGTGAAACATTAGAGCCTTGCATTGTGTGAGCATGGCCTCTATTTTCTTCTGAGCACAGTCTTTTTTCTGCAGTGTGCATGTAACTGTCTTGTTATAATTCATCTGATATTGTATGCTTAGCATGCTTTCTCCCATGCTGTACCCCCAACAAGGATTTGAACCTGTACACCTTCAGATAAAGATCCAGCTTTATAATCATTAAGCTACAATGCCACAGTACACCTGCAGTTTTTACAGCCAGGTTAATTCAATAGTGTGATTTAAATATGGCTCACTTTACTAAAATGTAACGGATTACATTACATTATATTTATTTGGCAGACGATTTTATCCAAACCGACGTGCAATAAGTGTACACCGAAGGTCATTGGAACAACTACAAAACACAGGTCCGATAAGGTACAATAATTAAGTCCAGTTCACACAGTAAACATTACTCTCTGAGCTAGCCTATGCTAAGTCAAACTAGGAGGAATGACAACAAGCTACACAACATCAAGATAATGATATACAGGTACAATATAAGTGCTGGATGGACACCCGTTCTGAAAGATATCCTTTGGGGGCTTTCTTGCAGGGGGGGGGGGGGGGCAGCATCTGATTCTGAGGCAGGAGATTCTGGAAGGACGTAGAGGACTGAAGAAGAGGGGTTTCCATGGCGATGCTTATTTTTACACTGACGTCACAAACAGCCACCCAGGTTAATCCTGTGCAACAGAGAGAGTGAGAGTGGAGGGAGTGAGAGGAGGAGCAACAGAGGGAGAGGGGGGAGAGAAAGAGAGAGAGAGAGAGCATTTGAGGGAGAAGAGAACCAGTCACAGTAATCAATAGCATTAAGGCTTAAGGCCACAATATCACAGTTTTTTTTGTGTACTTTTGTGGACACAGTATCCCTGCTCTGGCTCATCAGAAACAAAATCTCATGGTTGCATCTAAAACTGCTTAAAGCTTCCCAGGCATCACATGTTACTATTACAGCCATTTCATAGACATTCTCACAGTGTGGAAAGACAATTTTTTTTTTACCATGCCAAAAACCCCAAGTATACATACAATAAAGCTTGATGAAGGTTATTATGTGAAAATGAAAATAACAAGACACCTTTCCATCTTTCAGCCTTGTGCAGTACCTGCAAAGCATTCTGTGTGCTGGAAGCATAGCTACCCAATTCAGAGAAAGTGAACAATGCTGCCCTCTGGTGGCCAATACGGGGAAATATATTTGCAAATCTGGCTCAAATGCTGTACAGCTGAAAAGCAGCACAGGAGCTTTTCTTTGTCTAAAAGCACGATTGACTGAACCAGCCTACATATTATAGAGGTTGTAGTTATTTCTGAATTATATCTATATTTCTTTTATCATATGAGACAGCTACGGATGCCCGTTTCCCTTGACCCATCATTCCAAATCTGATTGGTCCCCCGCGCTGTCTGCTGAAGAGGGGTCGTGACCAAAGTCGCATGTGGGGGCCGGTGACTCATCGTCCCTTCCTGGGGGGAAAGGAGGTTTTTTTGGAGAGGCGGCGGGGCGCTTTTTTCTTGCACCGGGACGGGGGCCTAATTAAGGCCCCAGCGTGGCTTTTTCGGTGGCAGGTGCACCTGGGGGCAGGCGGGGTAATGTGATTGTGTCTTTGCCAGCTGGTAGTAGAGCAATGGACACTTATCCTCAAAAAAAAAAAACTCCCCCCAAAAAAACAAACAAAAATGAAACACTTAAGTTGGCATGGCGATGCCCCATTTCCACAGCTCTGCTCCATAATTCTGTAGAGCAGGGGGGTTTCAACCTTTTCTGATCCACGGTCACCCCCCCCACCCCTCCTCCCAGATCCATCCCAATAAGGCACCCTGGGAACATCCATCATAAGTTAAAAATTATCAAAAAAGGTGTTATCTTTTGAAATAATTTCCCAAAATGAATATATGGTAATTGGTTCATTGCATAGAAAGCCTGGCAAGGAACGCCCCCCCCCCACCCAGGACCTTCAAGAACCCCCAGGGGTCCACTGACCGCCTGTTCAAAACCCAGGCTGTAGTGTATAGAGGCTTTCACGTTGGCCTGAAAAGCAGGGTTTTGGGGACATGGGGACAGCCAATGATATGAACGCTAGTGTAACCTGTTCCAGGGGAAGGAAAGGTAAAGGGAGCGGTGAGTTGAGGTGTGTGAGGTGTGGAAAGGTAAGGAGCGGTGAGTTGAGGTGTGTGAGGTGTAGAATGCAGACTGTCACCTGAACTAATAGCAGGCCTGACAAACAGAAGGCAGGAAGAGAAAGATAACAGGAGAGAGAGAGGCAATAAAAAAAAACAGTCGATTAGTTCACGAGAAAGAGCAGAAACAAATGATCATTAGGATAATTGCCTGCACTTCACAGCACTTGAGCTCAGTTTTAGTGTCGCTGCTGTTGAAATGTGCGGAAGCTCAGCCCCAGCTTCAGCTGTGAGTAAAGCTACGGTGGCCCAGATGACTCAGCTCGTCTCTGCTTCCTGCCACATCTTGCGTTTTTGTTTCCCTGTAACCCTCAGCATCTGATCCAGGTGTTTTAAGCTGTTGTGCAAAAAAACCTGATTCGTTATGGAGGCCCATGGTTTGGTCTTGTAAGCCCCTTTGTGTGATTTTATCCTCTTCAGGATGATAACTTCCATTCCCTCTCTTTTTACGGGCCATTTTGGCAAAAGGGCTCTACCTGCATGGAGAGCGTATTACTCATGGATATCAGGGACTGCTCAGGTGTTGAAATGTCAATGAACACATTAAAACCATTTCATTAATAACCATTATTGCACAGTTTTGACCAAAGACTACATTGACTCTGAAAAAGACACAGCCTTTGCTCTTCTCGAGAATACCAGAATACAAGGAAGCTGTGTGCACAACTTTCTAGGCATAGGCTGCATAGGCGATTGCCTAGGGCCCAAATTGCCTAGTGGCCCACCCCCCGGTCCACAATCACCATCCCACTGTGTCTGGGTACAAATTCACTCAAAAGGGCGTCGCCTAAATAATTTGCCAAGAGATACCAAAAACTTGCTTCGATTCCTCACTTAACACTTTAAGGCTTAACTGAACATTCTAATGCTGATGTCACAATCGCTGCTGGTGACTGAAAGCAGCGGAGTTCTAGAACACTGACTTAGAATTTTGAAAAAAAACATTTTCCTTCCTTCAAAGAAAAAAAAGAAAATTCCCCTACTCTTCAAAAGGTAAAATAAAGGGACAAAGTTCTAAAAAACGAATAATTAGTATAGATGCTGTGTAAATTTTGAAAATGTCAAAAACAAATGAAAGTCTCCTGAGTCTAATGGGTCCAGCGTCTGGTCTGAGGATGTGGGTCACTGTTCCCCTCCACTGCCATTCACCATTGCTAAACAGACGCCACATTTAATAAAAACAAAACAAGACCTTTTCCATGAAACTGCATCTTGCTATCCTGATTTAGATTAAGTACACACAAGAAATGTGCAAAGCAACTAGGTCAAGTCAGGTTAATGGGCCTTTTTTTTTTACAATAAGTGCCACACACATTATTTATTGAATAGTCCATTAAGTTTATTGCTGAGGAATGCTGATGTCGGTTACAGGCACGATGTTTCATGCTATTCATCTGTAAAATATATTTGGGCACATTGTTTTGGTCACCTTATTGAGGGGAGGGTTATGAGCAGCGGGGGAAGTTAACTTTATATTGAACCGATTTTAAGAATAATCTTAATCTTACATAAATTAATAAATGTTCCACATCATATGGTGTTCCATAATATGTGCAAGGAATTAAAACAGAGACTCAGATTCAGGAGTTAAAACAGCCTCCGTCCTGCTTTAGAGACTCAGATTCAGGAGTTAAAACAGCCTCCGTCCTGCTTCAGAGACTCAGATTCAGGAGTTAAAACAGCCTCCGTCCTGCTTCGGAGACTCAGATTCAGGAGTTAAAGCAGCCTCCGTCCTGTCATGGCCTTACATGGCAAGGCTCCCAGCTGGAGAGTTTATCTTTACATTCTTTCCTCCAGGGGATTAATGTAATTCCCCTCAGCTGTAGGACCTATTGCCCCCCCTCCAGGTTAAAAATAGCCCTCCTCCTCCTTCCCCTGTCAGTGACACAAAGGAAAGGGGAGGGGGGCGGGGACGGAGACGGGGGTGGGGGGAGGAGGGGGGGTCTGGCACAGAGAAGCACAAGTTCCTGCAAGTGTGAAGATGGGCTATGTGCTGAGAGGTGGTGTGAGATTCTATGCCTGTGTGTGCATCTGATTCCCTAGGAGTTCCCACAGCATCCTCAGAGTGTTCCCAGAGGGTTCCCAGGGCGTTCCCAGGGCATTCCCAGTGTGTTCCCAGGGCGTTCCCAGGGCATTCCCAGTGTGTTTCCAGGGCGTACCCAGAACGTTCCCAAAGCATTCCCAGAGCATTCCCACAGCGTTCCCAGGGCGTTACTACAGCATTCCCAAGTTGTTCGTAGAACATTCCCACAGCGTTCCCAGGGCGTTCCCAAGGTGTTTGTAGAGCGTTCCCAGAGCATTCCCTGGGCGTTCCCAGAGTGTTCCGTGGGTGTTTGTAGAGCGTTCCCAGGGTGTTCCCAGGGAGTTCGTAGAGCGTTCCCAGGGTGTTTCCAGGTGTATTCCTAGGTGACATTTACAACGCCAGAACATTAAAGAAATTATTGTAGATTTACCCTTCCCACAGCTCCCGCGTTTCAGTTTAGCTTTTCTCTGCCCTGTTCCAAAGGCTGCCACAAATCATCGTGCACTGAAGGACCATCTCAGCACTCCCTCTGTCTCCTTCTGCCTCTTCAGCACCCCCAAGCGGTGAAATGAATCACTTATTGACATTAGAGCTGACAGGAGCTCTAATTACATCATCATCATCCTCCTCATCTTCAAAAGTCACACCCCCAACACAGGTGTTTATTGCACCATCGTTACCTTTAAAAACAGTTCTGACTGCTGTGATTACAGATTAGGTTCCAGTGTGTTGTCTTCAGGTGTGCAGGAGCTGCATTTGTCAGCACTGCCAGAGCTCATTTCTATTTCCTTTTTTTGGCGTCACTTTTTAACAAACTTTTGTTGTTGTGTGAATTGTTGTTTTTGAGTTCAAGATGGAGTCTGTTTGGACTTTATTTGTGGTTCAATTAGTGATGTCACAGAACCCTCCCCAACTGTGCAGCCATCTCTGTGACAGCTTTACCACAGGAGGTCTATACCAGTCAGCAGTTATCACTGATACGGCTGAAGTCTGGATCACGCACTATACCTATGTTTTGTGCTCAGAAGCTCAGCTGCTGTGGAGTAACGCATTAGTTCACCAAAAGCGGGAATGATTAGATTGGAAATAGCAGCGGTCTGAATTCATCCAGAGGAGGAGAGGCTGATGAAGGATGGCTGTGCTCTGACAGTCTGTGTGGGTTTTGTGGATATTTTCAGGCCATTGCAGAGGGGTTAGAACACGCAGCTGCAGGAACAAAAGGTTTTTTTATTTATTTATTTTTAATCTACACACTACTTTAACCTTACTAGAGTTTTTTCCATAGTAAATCAGTGCTTTATATAAAAGTAAATTGCACTGCATTATGTTGCATTACAGGGGAATAATAAAAGATTAGCAAAACAGCCCTACTTTCAACCCTTTCTGGTGTGAGGTCACAAATGTGTGATTAGAATGTTCTTTGCCAAATATTCTTATTCTGATGTCACAATCACTCCTGGGTAACTGAAAACAGTGGAGTTCTAGAACGCTGACTTATAATTTAGAAAAAACATTCTAAAAAAAAACTACTCTTCAAAGGGTTAAAATAGTACTGGACAAACAATGAATTTTTTTCTGGTATAAGATTACAAGTTGAGGGATGAGGTTGTTACCCTAAAAGGTGGAAAATCTGTGCTGTGGATTTATCACCTACACATGTTGTCCTGAGTATGACCCTGCAATCTATAGATCTATAGATCTATGATTTCTCCGATATTTTATTATCTGGATCTATGGTCTGAAACTCTCCGACCAGACAGCAAGTGTCCTATCACTTGGGGACTCGTAGTCCCATCTCCCCCCAGCTCAGATACTCCCGCTCAGCAGCACTGCCCTTGTCCTTGTCATCTGCGTGTTGCGAGGACCCGGCGAATTATTAATACTGCATACGCGAGGAGTCATTAACAGAGTGCCAGAGAGACGGCTTTTAAATTCACACCATCCCTTATTAAATAAATCCTTATAATAAATCCTTAATTTCCCGTCGCGATCCGGATATAAGGAGGTGTCACTCCCGCCGCTCGCAGATATAATCATCCTGCGAGAAGCCGCCATTATTGCGGGCGCACACGTATTCATTTCGCTATTAATATCACCGCAGCAGCGGTCGGGGGCGAACGGCACGATCGACAGCGCTGGACCCCGGCGGCTCGGATAATTAATGTCTGAACTCGTGGAGCCAGCCGTTAGCCAGAGACAGCCCCGGCAGGTCCCGGTTTATCAAGCGTAACGGGGACTGATGACAAAAAAAAAAACAAAAAAACGAAGAAAACTGCGGTGGAATCTGTTCCTACAGTTGGCTGTTCATCATAACCCTGGCCCTGATGTCGTTTGGGACTTTTGATCCTTCAAACTGTGATTCAGTCTGTGATTTAGTCTTCTCCCTAATGGTATTGTGTTCATGTAACCCTCACAAAATAACATCCACCTTTAAGCGAGCATTACAAGTAGCACTTTTTGTAAATATCCTGAACAAATTAGGTTTTCCATATTTTCCATATAAAAATGTAGTACTTGAGACAGTCTAACATAGCAAAGCACTCCCCCTGCTGGACGGGGGCCTGTAATGATCTCTACATGTTTATTTAGGGTTTGATAACAGCCAGGGCCTCACACCCAAACCCCTGCCCATATAAGAGAGAAGAGAAAGAGTCACAGTATGTACCCAACTCAGCTCAGCTCTTTTTTGAAGAGCCACAAATGTGAACCATGGAAAACGACTCATCTCGAGACATTTTACTACAACAAACAACACATCAAAATGATTTTTTTTCCTCAAAATAATACACTTAATATGGGCTTATTTCTCATTGACCTGTGCCAGTGTCTCTCCCCCTTGCTGGCATTGGGGCATCACTGGGGCATCGTTGGGGGCATCATTGCCAGGGAGGGCAAAGGAAACACGGGGGGCAGTCAGCTGACCCGTGGTGAAAGAGCACATGGAGGGGCTCTCTGTTATTTCACTGACGCCCCCCCGCCCCCGCCCCCGATCCATCCAGCCGAATCAGCACTAAAACACACTCTGGCGCGCCCTGGATCCTTACTGGAAAAATACCCCTGATTCATCAGCAGGGCTTTGGGGCCTATTGTTTGGTGGTTTAGTTGCACCCATTGTTCGACGCCAGCACGTGCGGGACAACTGCCCCCGCTCTGTCTACCCCCCCTCCCCTGCCAAACCCCCCCCCAAATACCCCCCTTTCCCTCTCTGTATTGATATTCAGAATCATCAGGTGGCTTCACCAAATCAGTGTACAAAGAGGTGTAACCCTACCAAAAAAATCTCACTGTGTGGCAGCAATGCCGCTGTTTTGGCTGACCCAAATCAGAGATTCACAAGCCTAACTTGATCTAATTTGACTAGTTGGTTTTTGGATTGTTATATGATTTATTCACATATTTTTAACAGTTCATACAGTACATTTTCACGGAAAGAAAGATATCTATATGCTTAGAGGGTCTGTAAACATGAGAATATTACTGATATGATACATATTTCACTTATCCTTTAAAACATCCTAAAATGAGCCGTTAATTTTGTTATACATATTTAACATTAAATCCTAATTTTTTTATTTAAAAAAGAAACTAATTAGTAATCCTACTATACTTGCAATCAGCAGCCACTGGTAGAGCAGAACACTTTTTATGCAGTCCAACAGAGGGGGCTAGTGAGTAAGTAAGAAAAGCCTTCCACAGCCGTTGAGTGACATCACTTGTTAAATACAATCCCGGAGCCAAAAAAGGTAATATTTATATTATTATACCCTTCACAGAGAAATCCCACAGACTTCAAGGCTATAAATAGCCTTCCAGTCATTCTACCACAGAGCAGTCTGTAGAATCTAATTAAATAATCAAATTTGAAAAATACAAAGTTAGCGAACAGAGATGCTTTCCGGACCTGGGGAATGCATATTTTCCTACAGAAGTAATTATAATAGTATTTTCAGAGCTATTATGGTGAATGACTGTGCCACGGTAACTAACTCTGGCCAAACATGCCAGATTAATATTGATATTTTACAGCTAGACTGAGAGAGGGCACCTGTTCTCCTGGAAAGGGTTCAGTACTTAACTTGCATTGCTTCAGTATGTATCCAGCGGTATTAATGGGTGCAACGCTATGCAAAATAAAATTAAAATAAAAAAAACTTGTGTAAGTTGCCCTGGATGAGTCGTTCTGTAGTATAATGAAGTAACACGTCTAAAGTCGCGATCACTTTTGCCGATCAGACAAGGAAGGACGAAGGCCTTACGGTTTTGCTCGGTGGGGTTCATTGAAGGAGACGCTGTAAAATGGACGCCACGTTATCAGGGTTCATGGCATTCTAGTGAAGTGCACTGGTGGAGCTGACCGCCCCCGGATGGTACTGGCGTAAGTTTGGGTGCTCGTAGCAGACCCAGGCCTCTTCCAACGGTTCACTGCGGGGGTGGGCCTTGCAGAAATGGCAGAAATGGTCACAGAGAGAGGACGGGGGGGGGGGTGCTAGTGTTGCTCCATCATTTGCCCATTTGTTTTCCTTTAGTATTGTTTGTCATAACTTAATGTTTATTTGCACCGTTTTATGTCTGCTAATGTGCGCCCTTCGGCTCCAGGGTCTCAGTAAGAAACTCTCTGCGTAAATAAAGGTTAAAAACAATCACGTGCCACCTATACACAGAAAGCCTGAAGTTGCCAGCGGTCTAGAACACAAAGGTGGGGGGTGGGGGCATTAATCAGTGTACTAACAGCCCTGTGTCTGTCCTACCATGCCGTCTGATACCCTAATGGGCCAGGATCACCCCGGGTTGCACCGGTCAACTTTTAGAGACACTTGAATGTGTTATCTAGGGCTCTTTCCAAACGCTTATTTTACCTCTTTGCATCCTTTCCTCGTGTCCTTTCCTCGCTTCCTTAGCTCCACCCAACGGAGGACGCAGGGAAAGGATGCGGGGACAGAGGAACCGAGGGGTGCATTCCACCTGCTTATTTTTCACCTCCTCTCTTGCTTTCCTTGCATCCTTTCCTAGCATGGAAGGCCAAACTGATCAAAAATGTGTGAAATTGACATGTGGGGCTCATTCCAATCACTGATTGTATTTGTCCTTGTCTCTGAGGCCTTTGACTGACCCGGGAATCGATTGAGGTGTGCCATCTTTAAGGACATTCCCACCCGTTAAATGCTCCTTCAAAGCGCTATGAGCTTGGAGGCTCCCACGGGATTCTTGAGCAAGGAAGCACGAGTGCATCCTTTTGGGGGAAGTATTTTTTCAGAATGCGTGACGCATAAAAATCTAACTGTGGATCCACCTTTCCCCATCGGCCACATCTGTAATACTGTGGATTCAAACTGACGCTCAAAAGGACAAGGGTGTTCTATTCGCCTAATGCACTTTGCAGTGGAACGTCCTTTGTTCAGTCAAGAGTCAGCTGGAAGCCACATCAAATCATCAGTAGCATTATGGATGGAATGGAGTGTGGGGATCTAATCATCTCATAATAATAACAGTAATATAGTGACATCAATTTCAATTTGGCCTTCCATATTAGGAAAGGAGACAAGGAAAGGAAGCAAGGAGGATTTTAAAAACCGGTTGGGTCAAACCAAGGTGAACAGACTCTTTAACTAATCAATGTCTTAAATTAAGCACTCATGTGCAGGAACACGGACGCAGCAGCCCTCCAGGATTTCAATTTGTGATCCCTACTTTACAGTGACCAATTCTGATCATAACATGAAGACAGTTTGAGATTTGTGAACACCCTCATGTTTTCTGTTATTTACAGTAGGTGTAAAAATTATTTTTCTACCAGGTGATCTGTATGTCTGCTTAAACCACTTCTCATCTTCATGATAGCAAACAAAAAAATGTTAGTACATCGGTTTATAGGACTGTATAGTATATCAACAGTATATATCAATACAGTAATCATAAGGAGTAATTCACAGGTTTTCCTCTGTTCAGATTGATTCTTTATTGGCATAAGGCTGATACAGAAGCCCCAGGGACAGCCCTCTGGGAGAGGTCAAAGGTGAAAAGCATCAGTGGTGGTTAACGCTGGGCGAGGCGGGGTGGGGGGTCGCTGGGTGAGGCGGGGGGTCGCTTGGGTGGGGGGGGGGGGAGTCGAGGAGCCGCAGCGCCTCAGAACTCAGTGATTCGGCGGAAGGAGCCGATGGCGGGCGCGGTGGCGCCCCAGTCCGTGTGCTGGCGGTACTCGCCGCGCTCCAGGAAGTACTGGCGCCCCCTGTAGTTGGGCAGCTCGTAGAACACCCAGGCGCCGTCAGACACCGCGCACGACTGCACGTCGCGGAACTTGAAGGCGTCCGGCACCGACGGGCAGTCCTCGCCGTGCTCCGCCATCTGACCCTCGAAGTTCGGGCGCTCGTAAATTCTGATCTTGTACGAATTCCCGTAGGTCTGCAGTGGAAAGCACGTAAACACACGCGTGGGTTACACATCTCTTTTCTTAAAGACTCTTTTATCGGGCAAGAATTATGGTTAGGCTTAAACACGTAACGATATTAACAGGTTCGCCTGTAAGACAGTGTTAAAATGACCATACACAGTTTGCAAGGCCTTGCTCAGGAGCATATAACCCGATTAAACTATTCAGGGAAGCCCTTGCCTTCTACAACAGGTAAGGGATACGCTATGATATCTATTGTTTACTCCTTGATCATACCACAGTTAACGCGTTATGAAAACAAATCCTAAAATACAACAGACTTCGGATAAACACGGTCCTTTAAAAGGTTTTCTTGGCACACATCCTTCACCGTTTTATGGGTTTGGGTGAACCGCTGCCAAAAAGCGTCCCTTTAATCTCCACTCATTGTGAGTCGGGCTTCTGACAGATTAATTCCCTGTTGCTGTTCCCATTTGGCATTCCCTCCTGTGCCGTGCGCTTCTCCGGAAAAACCAGTCCGGCACTCTTTAGCTTCCAAACTCTCCACGGGCACAAATTCACGACAAAGTCACCGCAGAAAAGCAATTTGCGTAGTTCTGGCTGCGTACTCCAATGAGAGCACACGTTGCCCTTAAAATGAAAATACGGTATACCTGCTTTTGCCTTCTAGGTCACATGCACCATGCAGCATTACAATTACGAAATATAGAAAAGTACAGTTCAGTGATATTAATAATACATTTGTCAGTAAAATCGTCTACTTGATTGCACATTAATTCTGCATAGTAAGTCTGCATATTCCTGTATCATTTGTACTAAAACAAAATGTCCTCACAGCACAACGTTTCTGCACAAGGGAAATATTTTGCCGGCTCACGTTTTTGATCCAGCGACACGACCTGACGCTGTCGTTGAAGGCGGACCACTGCTGCGGGTCGGGGTACTCCCCGCGGGTCAGCACGTACTGGTACCCCGTGTAGTTGGGGCGCTCGTACAGGACCCAGCAGCCCGTCTCCACCCGGACGGAGTTGCAGCGGGAGAAGTGGGAGTGGAGGTCAGCGCAGTCGGCGCCGCACTCGTAGCGGCGGCCCTGGAAGCTCTTGTCCTCGTAGAAAATGATCTGGAGGGGAACGGAGGACCACGGGCATGAAGGTGAGCGTGCGGGGGGGGAAAAAGAAAAATTTAAAATGTTTCTGCGACGTTTTCCAAACAACAACATTATCTGCCTTATTATTGTAGACAAAAGTCACTTTTTTATATCAATGGCAATTCAAAAGCACTGTTAATGAAAACAAACTGCCTTTTTTTTTCGTCTTTAATTAAACTTGAATTAGAGGCAGCAGTAAATAATGGCTCCATAAAAAATAAATGCCTTGAGAAATAAAAATAAAAATAAAAAAGGCGTAAAAAACATGATTCTAATTTCTGTAATTTCTTTGTGTCTGAGCCTCAGCGAAGCTAGCTCACTTTAGAGTTTATCATATTTGATAAGTTTATGGAACATTATGTTTGCTATATCTAAAGCATGATTTTTCTAATAACCCTTTGATAATGCACTGCAATCTCACCTTCCCCATGGTTGTCAGTGTTTGCCTACCCACTCTGCAGTCAGAGAGATGAAGTTTATATGCATTAGCTGAACGTGCTGACCAGGGGAATCCAATTGTTATCTAAATTTCCCTGATTTGCATATCAGCAAAAATGCTTTTTGTTCAACTTTGATTTCCCTTTGTTCCTGTGTAATGACCCTGCATCAACGCATTGCTGGAACTGCGATATGAACTTTATAAAGGACAGCCAACAGTACAGCATTTTTTTTTTACAGCATTATTTCATGCAACTCATCAACGGTGCGATTTACTTAAATTTGTGTCTGGACTCAATATTTAATTTCACACGGACACGTGTTCAAGTGGCTCTTATTATTGCTTGTGTTTCCGTTTTTAAGTAATTATATTTTTGGTTTTTAGCAGTTTATGGATTATAATAATATTTCATGCATCTCAAATTGCATGTATGAAACATGCTTGCAATTGCAGACAACAGCTTCTGACACGTTTGAACATAAAAGAGAGAAAAGGTTATTTGCCTTACTTTTACTGTCTTGTTCATGAACATGACAACAGAACAGAAATCAGAAATCAATTATATTATTCAACTGAACCAACGTTATTGTGTTCCATGTTACATATGCCCATCTGACGGGAGAGGTTCTGGAATATTGGGGAACTTTCCCATTTGGTTGTAAGACCACAGTATGACGCAAAGGTTTCCCCAAAATAATTTTAGATTGTTCTGTGCTTATTGCATACACCTTAACCTGTGGCGACCCCTGATGGTCACCGTGGTGATAATGAAAACACACTGTGAACGCTACATTCCAATGATATTGAGGGAATGTAGCCAAATGCCAGACTTTTTGACAACTGTGAACCAAATAAGAAAAAAGAATGAAAACAGAATAAAGAATTCACTTTTTTAAAACTGAAATAATAATTTGTACATTTTAAGTATCCATTCCTTGCAACATAAAAACCATATTGAATGGGCATCTGTTAAACCAGACAAATGTAGGGAGCATATATTGTACCCCAACAATCTGGGAGTAGATACTGTACCCCAATATTCTGGGAATAGATACTGTACCCCAACACTCTGGGAGTGTATACTGTACCCCCAACATTCTGGGACTAGATACTGTACCCAAACACTCTGGGAGTGTATACTCTACCCCCAACATTCTGGGACTAGATACTGTACCCAAACACTCTGGGAGTGTATACTGTACCCCAACATTCTGGGACCACATACTGTACCCCAACATTCTGGGACTAGATACTGTAACCCAACATTCTGGGACTAGATACTGTACCCCAACATTCTGGGAGTGTTCTGTGAGCTAAATTTTGAGCTGCATTAGCTCAGCACATACAGCGATCCTCGGACCTCTAAAAAAAAGTGCTAGCACTCTCGAGCGAGACACCCAACCCCTAATTCCTCCTGACGAGCTGGTAGGCGCCTTGCATGGCTGCCTATCACCATGGGTGTGTGAGCGTGTGTGTGTGTGTGTGTGGATGGGTGACTGAGAGGCATTAAATCGTTAAGTACTTTGTTTAGCAGCAGTTGCTGAAAAGTGTAGTTGTTATTTAAATGCAGTCCATTTACCGTTTATCACACAAGAAAGCCTCAAGACTGACGATTTTGTGTTTCTGTCCAGCACCAATCAGCCCCTCTCCTCATAAACAGCCCTGCCAGAAAATTCTGGCCTTGCTCCAAATAGTATTCTGTGCTTATGTCAGCTAAACATAAAAGCAGACATGGTGTTACTGTAGATACATCAAACTTGTTAATCATGATATAATTTACCTATAACCTGCTGGAACCTACCGCAGAACACAAGTCTAAATGAACAGTCACTATAGGGAAAACAATCCATTTCTATTTCCTGAGTCAAGATAAGGTGCCGTATAAGTAATAGCTGCTTTCAATAAATATCTAAAATGGAAAAGCACACCAAAAACAGAATAAGGAAATCAGAACACCATGTTAATGAATGCCCTGGTCATCGCTTCCCTTTGTCCACAAGCCACGATAGTATGATTGAAATTAACAGCGCGTACTGTACAGTACAGTCCTGCTTATTCATCAGAACGGGACATTTAAATAACAAAAAGCCGTCCCATGGTCTATAAAGTATAAAAGCTGCACCCGACCACAGGGCATCAGACGGAGTACCGCAAGACATCGCATCAGACATGGGCAAGGTATGTACTGGATGAAATTATCGAGCAAAATTTAACATTTTTTTGAGAGAAATCAAATCGTGGTCCCAGAAAAAGACACAATTTGGTACCTAGTGTGAGGAGCACTACTACCTCCACAAATATTGTGTTAACAGATAATCAGGTTTATCAGGATTTCATATGATTGGGGTAAGCGTTTAAAAGCAGTCTCTGCTGTCAGTTCTACTGCTCTGAAAAGGTGTAGTACAGAACAAACTAGTAGGAATAATGACAAAATAGCTGAAGAGCACCTGATACAAAGATGTTTTAAAGAATAGTTGTAATTTGTGGAATTGTAGTAGATTACTTTTCCTCAACTCATCTCTTGGTACACAATGAAATGTCAACAAGAGCTAATTCAATTCTTACAGAGTACATATGAGTCCAGCTGTGGCCATGTGTACTATGTAAGAGTTGATGTACTGTAACGCTGTAACTGTAACACAGTTACTTGCTCTAGTTTTGGCAGGTAAGATGTAGTCAGTTGTTTTAATATAACTGCATAAAAAGTTTTGCTGTGCAAAGCAAAAATATAGCAGTCTATGGGGGGAAAAAAATACACCATGTATATACATGATGGTTTACTGTTCTTTTTTTTTATTTATCAGATCATCTTCTACGAGGACAGGAACTTCCAGGGCCGCTCCTATGAGACCAGCAGCGACTGCGCGGAGCTCACCTCCTTCCTGAGCCGCTGCCACTCCTGCAGGGTGGAGAGCGGCTGCTTCATGGTCTACGACCGCTCCAACTACATGGGGAACCAGTACTTTGTGAGGAGGGGCGAGTACTCGGACTACTCCCGCATGGGCATGAGCGACTGCATCAGATCCTGCCGCATGATCCCCATGGTAAGAAATCTGTGTTTAACGGTGCATAAAGGTTGCAGCGCTGTTTGTGATTGTGGCTGACTAAAACCGAAAAACATTTAAAAAATCATTACATTAGTGTCACTTGATTTCTTCTCGATGATAAGTTAAGACATCTTAGTTTTGCAACTAGTGTCTAGGGCCTTTGTCTTGTTTTTTTATCATATGGGGTTCTTCTTATTTTCAGTTTACTTGCACATATTTATTGACACTAAAATAAGTAAAATATTTATTAGAAATGTTGTGCTGGTTTTCAACATTACGACATATACGACGTATATGTAGACTCAAGCCTTCAACATTTTTTACAGTTCTACAAATTCAAAAAGGTCTGCTGATGTTATCCATGGGCTGGTATTATTTGTGGTGTTAAATCCTTTGATTTGAAACTAAAATACAAGTCTGACTTTGACTGCCATTTTTCTGTGTTAACAGCACAGAGGATCCTTCAGGATGAGGATCTACGAGAAGGAGAACTTCGGAGGTCAGATGCACGAGCTGATGGACGACTGCGAGTCATTCCAGGAGCGTTACCGCATGTCCGACTGCCAGTCCTGCAACGTGATGGACGGCCACTGGCTCATGTACGAGCAGCCCCACTTCAGAGGCAGGATGATGTACATGAGGCCTGGGGAGTACAGGAGCTTCAGAGATATGGGCTACAGCAACATGAAATTCACGTCCATGAGGCGCATCATGGACACTTGCTAAATTCACTGGCATTAACTTTTGAGATGCCTGATGAAAATATAAAATAAAAAAAGTAAAATTTGTTTGATTGTCATTTTGTTTTCATGTGTCCTGTAGAATGGATTAATACCATTTAAAAAGGTGAATCGAGCACTGACAATAAATTAAGGAACAGTACAAAATTTTAATTTGACCCTTTGAAGAGTAGGCTTTTTTCTAATGTTTTTTATTTCCCTAAATACTACGTCAGTGTTCTAGAACTAGCAGTGATTGTCACATCAGCATTAGAACGTTCCATTAAGAACATTCTATTCACATATTTGTGATCTCACATCTTAAAGGCCCATGCAGTAATTTTTTTTTGCTAATCGACAAAAATTAGGTGCATAGCAACGAAGTAGCATAGTGGATCATGGTATTCGTAGTACTTTTTCCAAGGCATGTGTGTCTAACAAGTTAGAGATTTGCCTGAGCCCGCGGTGGGATTTGAAAGCTGGGCCTCTCACCCTTCCAAAGATTTCATAGGCAAACCAGTTAGCTAAAGGGCGAAATCGTCCCTAGCCAAGGGTAACGTTGTTATTTTACTGTTTTTTTTTTTCATTTTATGTGAGGGTTGCCTCGCCAGAGAGTATTGTCACGGTAACCTGCTTTAACAGACCTTTGATTTAAAGCACCTTTACTGTGCTTCATTAGCGAACTGGTCGAGCTACACCTGCTACACTATCCCCTCTTTGACTCCCCCTCCATTTTGAAACTTCGCAGCTACTACTTTTTCTTAACGATTCTGATCCGGTCCACTGCAACAAACGAGTTAGACATTTTACGGGGATGGGATTTAAATCCGCTACACACGGTTTATTCAGCAAAATGATAGCTAACTATTCCTTTCAATGTGATGAGTTTGTTTCCATAGTGATAAGCTGCTCAAGGGCTACAAAAATGCACAGTCAAAAACAAAGAAATACGAAATCCAGAATATGGAAGCTTTTTGTTTATGTGAGGGCACCATATTGAATGCTACTTAACTGGAAAGTATAGTATTTTGTGAGGGAGGGGAAGTGTGAAGACCAGACGTGACCAAACAGGGGATCTATAAGTTACCAAAGAGCACTCCAGTAACCACTGAGTCTTGTGAGAGACGAAATGAGAAGGGGGTGCTATACTCCTAAGGGATGTATCCCAAATAATGAATAATAAACCCCTAAACGGGTAACTGAGGAAGAAGGAGTATATAAAGAAACTAAAGGAACAGGGAAATGAGAAATGAAGAATAAACGACTTTGAACCGAAGCTGAGAAAAAGAAAATGTCTTTTCAAAAACAAACAGAAGATGTTCTGAGGCCAAATAAAACCAGGGGGGAAACTGGTTAGTAAGAGGCAGAAAGGTTTGTGCCCCGAAGGTGACACAATCACCCCTAAAAACCGCCAACCTCAGAATCTGGACAAATACTGTCCTAATACCTTTTCCCCAAAAAACAAACAAACTGAAGTCAGAATTCTTTTAAATTTCTTGGTTCCTAAAATCCTTACACCTTGCTCAGAAAAGCGACAGGGAACTGGCTAGAGCAAAACACGTTACACTCAAGCACCGTTCCACTGCCTACTGACGCTTTAAATACCCAGCCACAGGTGTGGCTGGTAATCAGCGGAAGATGTGAGCAACCCACAGGTGAAACAGATCAGAGGTAACCCTGCAGGAATGCACGGAATGTTAGAGCAGGAACAATCTTCCCACAGGAACCAAAAATAACGATTAGCCGAGTGGCTAATCTGCAAGCTCGAAACTAATCGTCCCCACACACCAAAATAACAATTAGCCGAGTGGCTAATCGGAATGCTAACCACTGAACCGGTGCAGGCACAGAAAAATGAGCTACCCTGCACAGAAACCGTGTCAGTATTTATTAGTATGGATCCATATGGAACCATATCCATAGTCATTTAATTGCATTTAGTGTAGTATGGATTATTTATGTGAAATTGTAAGTCTTGGAAATGACTGCTATATATTATTAGTGTAATTCACATAATTTATTCTGCAGATCTATTGTTCTACTCATTTAACAAAGTTATTGAACTCTTGAGACTGCAGTGGCCATGTCTTTCTCCAGCGATAAAGTTTCTGATTCATGAAAGCTAGCAGGAAACTAACATCAGCATATCCTCCGAGAAGCCTGTATTAGCTAGCTAGCTAGCTGCAGAATTCCTTTTGGGTTTTTGTCACTGGGTAACAACCAGACTGAGGTTGGCGCTGGATTACTTACTGCTATCGCTAGCATGGACAACCAGCTGAAATGTCCCATCAGCTAAGCTAGCTAATGTGATCTTTCTGAGGTTCACGGGATATAATGTCAGTTATCAGGCAAATACTGGAAAATTCACAATGATTTGCATTATCTGACCAAGATAAACCAGACTAGTTTACATTAAGCTGACCAGCAGCAAACCAAGGTCTTGCAAACCTTCTGATAATGATTTTATTTTTTAGAGAACACATCAAGTGCTCAAAGCACAGTCAAGACGACAAGTAAAATAACTGGAAGAAAAAATATCAAAAAGTGAAATTGAGTTGTTTTAGCTAACTAGGCTACAGTAGCAGCAGTTGAGAGAGTTTAACATAGATGCTTGCCCTATTTGGTTCCTTACCAATTACAGACATGTGTTGTGTTTTTTTTTTTTTTTTTTTGTAACAATCAAATGGGTAGGATAAAACTCACACTTTATAGTTAAGCTGAATCACAGATGAATAACAGTCCACAAGTTTACTTGGCCGTGCTTTGCGCATGCATAGGTATTACTAAGGCATAGGCTACATTTAATGCAGTTCCCCATCCTTAAAGACATTTGCTTTATGAGAAATTGTGAAGCTAGAATTGAAAATCCTGGCGAGACTAGCGGGATCACTCTCCTGCTTTGACCTCTCCACTGGCCTGATCTAACAAAGATTATAGGTTTTTCCATTCTTCCACCAGTATTTACTTCCAACTGCTGGAAGACCGCCATGTTAGACAGCTCTGCTTAAGGGTACAACCAGTCCTATATCCATCCATTCATTGTCTATACCCGCTTAACCAAGGCAGGGGTCGCGGGGGGTGCTGGAGCCTATCCCAGAGTGCATTGGGCATTAGGCAAGGATACACCCTGAACAGGCCGCCAATCTATCACAGGGCACACACACACACACACACACACACACATACCATTCACTCACACACTTATACCTATGGGCAATTTAGATTCTACCTGTATGTCTTTGGACTGTGCACCCAGAGGAAGTCCACGTGGACATGGGGAGAACAAGCAAACTCCACAAAGAAAGGCCCCAAGCCGAGATTTGAACCCACAACCTTCTTGCTGTGAAGCCATGTCTCCCCAGTCCCCCAGTCCTGTATCACCTTTTTATTTTCATTACAAGAGTCATCACCCCTACCACAGAATAATTTAATTAGAAATTTTTTATTTTTTGTGAATTTAACAGGAATCCATGATGCGCCTCATGGACATGAATTTAGTGTTGCTGTAGCCCATATCTCTGAAGCTCCTGTACTCCCCAGGCCTCATGTACATCATCCTGCCTCTGAAGTGGGGCTGCTCGTACATGAGCCAGTGGCCGTCCATCACGTGGCAGGACTGGCAGTCGGACATGCGGTAACGGTCCTGGAATGACTCGCAGTCGTCCATCAGCTCGTGCATCTGACCTCCGAAGTTCTCCCTCTCGTAGATCCTCATCCTGTAGGATCCTCTGTGCTGTTGAATCATGAAAAATGAGTTACAGGTCAACCCCACTACTTCAACTTTGAATCTCGTAACAATCAAACAATAGCATCAGCAGATATTTTTGGATTTACAGCAGTAATTACACATCCTGAAGGCTCACAAGTAAAACTGATTGATAGAGGAACATGGACCTGGTTCAGAAATGTCGTCAATGTGGTTTCTCCACCAAATGAAAAATTACACTTTACTCAGACTATATTACGGGGATGTTATTGGCTTAAATTACCATGGGGATCATGCGGCAGGATCTGATGCAGTCGCTCATGCCCATGCGGGAGTAGTCGGAGTACTCGCCCCTCCTCACAAAGTACTGGTTCCCCATGTAGTTGGAGCGGTCGTAGACCATGAAGCAGCCGCTCTCCACCCTGCAGGAGTGGCAGCGGCTCAGGTAGGAGGTGAGCTCCGCGCAGTCGCTGCTGGTCTCATAGGAGCGGCCCTGGAAGTTCCTGTCCTCGTAGAAGATGATCTGCAAACAGACAAGAACAGCTACTGTAATGACAGGAAAAATCTTTCTCTCTTTCTCTCCCTCGCTATATATAACCACAACATGTGTGCTGATCAAGAAACAGAGAATTACAGGAACAAATATAATTGACTGCTGCCTAATGATGACATGGAGAGCTGATCTAAGCCCAGTCTAGTTATGTTCACCGATTTGTATCTCCCCCAAAGTTGTGGCTGACCGAAATTTTAGATGTGCTCTTCTCATACGCAATAAAATGTCCTGTTTTAATTCGACTCTGTTAGCAGAGTGCATTTGGCCAAAAACTGGACATTTTTCTGTGTACGAATGCACATTCCATTCAGCAAAATAATATTGCGTTCTAACACTGTTCTTGTTGTAAACCAACTGAATTCACCCTATTCAGCTAACATCAGCTCACTGTATCACTGTATTGGGTCAGTACATCTGCTATGCCACCACTAGACTATAAATTCCTATCGATATACAGTACAAACAATAACATCATGATACAATGTCTTGTGAAGTATATGTCATATGTTCAATTTGATTGTTCAGATAAATCTGATTTAACTCATAAAATAACTTCAGATGTTCTTGCCTTGCACTGAAACCTGCCTTTAAGACGTGCAGTGGCAACGAAGTCTGCACATGTGATATTTAACTCCACTTACCCGGCCCATAGTCATTGTTATTCAGTCCTAGAGCTCCACTGCAGCTACTGCTACAATGACCTGCCATGGCTTTTTATACTTGATTGGACCACCAGAGGACCGTCGGCCATATTGTGTTAAAACCCTGACTCATCAGGGCAAACTGTCAGGCCGAGCTGACAGAGAAGGGTTATGAGCCAATGTACGCGTCGTGAGCCAGGGACATACGTTATGAATATTTCTTTTATTGAGGCCATTAAAGCAGAGGGCCACTGGAAACTAATGGAAATTCATATCCCAGGATGCAAAGTAATATACTGAGTGTATTAAAGCGATTTGCTATAATATTTTTGTTGTTGTTGCTGTTGTCAACAAAATGTAATCAATATATACTCCATTTTAATCCATAAGACATTTCCATTGATAACCTGCAAGGTGTTTGTAATTGCAAAAACAAGCAATGCTACAGATTAATTCAATGGTTAATTTTTCTCCCATCAAATCAGAGCCCATGGTTGTGCAGAGCAACACTTCGGACATGACTTCCTTGAACCCGTTTCATTTCCCCTTTCTTTCGGGCTACAGAATTTATAGCAAATCTAATGCATTGAAATTCATTTCTTAAAAAAACAAAAAACAATACTGTAGATATGATATGGACACATCAGAATATAAACATCATTTTGAAATCTGAAAAGTAGGCCGCTTTGATAGTGACATGAAATTATACCTCTTTCTAATTTAAATCCTTTATAGATTGGAAGGATATGCATACATTTGGAACAGCCTCATTTTAAAAAATAAGTTTGTAGCCATGGGCCCCATGGTCTGGTATCTGTTAAGGCAATGTTCTAGTGCATGGATGGACCCCAAGGCTCAGAGATGTATTCCCCTGTCATCATGGGATGGGTATGACAAGCCTTTGAACATTTCTTAACGTCTGTACAAAATTTACCTTTTGGTCATTTCCATTTATGCCTCTTCGTTCTACTAACAGAACTCAACCTGAAGAATCTCTAGTAGTTCACTTTGTTAATCCCCTTTATGAATTTCAAAGCCTCAATCAAATCACCCCTAAATCTCCTTTTACTAAACTTGAAGAGATTAAGCATCCTAAATCTTTCCTCATAGCTTTTATCTTTCATACCAGGAATCAATTTGGTTGCCCTTCTTTGAACCTTTTCCAGAGCCTCTATGTCTTTTTTGTTGTACGGTCCCCAGAACTGCACACAATACTCCAAGTGTGGTCTAACAAATGTATTGTATAAGATAAGTATACAATACATGTTGGCCTTTTTTACATCTACAGTACAGTGCCTAGAACCTGAAAGGATTTGACCAACCATTTCTTTTTCAAATTTAGCACATTTCAATTTTGTTCCTCCCATATTCTGCCTTAATCCTGTAATCCTGCTTTATGTTTTTATTTCCCACATGTAGAATTTTACATTCAGCTATATAGCAAATTTCATTTTTTCCAGGTTTCTGCCCTCTTCTGGATTTTGTCTTAAATCTTCTTGGATTACTGCAAATATAACTAATGTACTTTCTACGGCCCTGTCAAGGTCACTGATATAAATGAGGAAGAGCAGTGGTCCCAGCACCGATTATTGTGGAACTCCACTTCCCACAGTTCCCTGCTCAGAAAAGATCCCTCCTATTACTACTCTTTGTGTTCGTGGATTATCCCTTATATGTTAAATAAATCATGCAAATGGTGAAAATAATTAATGTTTAATTAGTTAAATTACACATGCAAAATACATTACTACACAAAAAACTGAATAAAACAAGCCAGAATGCGTTAGGTAACATTAGACTGGAATATACACACACAAGCTTTGTGTTTCTTGTACTTTTAATTGAGACGTATCATCTTCAGATTTTCTTACTGATTTCATTTTTGCAAAGTGCATATACTGCTCAAAAACTGTGACATGATTATGAATAAGCTTTTTTTTTTAAATGGGTGATGAGTTTGCATCCCTCATACTTTACAATTTTCCACATTTTGGAGATTATTTATTCTGGATAAGATTCCTTTCTATACAGTCCATACAATGATATTATATTCTGGTATACATAACATAAATATACTACACTAACACGCATATGCTAACAACCGTATTTTAACAGCAATTCAAGTAATGGCCACACACATTATTTGTGGGTACAAAGGCCCTATATTCAGCCCTTGAAGAACTTAAGGAGCATACATGGTTCATCAGTCTATAAATTTTATGAAGTACAAAATGTACTTAAATGTACATCACGAGCTGGACTGTTCTGTAAAACTGTGCACCCGAACACATGGAGTCAGTGGAGTTTGCTACAGTACGTACCTGAATTGCGCTTAAAAGCTTAGAATTTTCTCTTTTCCTCTCCAGTACGTGGGAGAACAATATGGAAACAAGCCTTTACCTCCAAATGCATTCAATAACAAATAATAAGCCTTTTGGAGTCTGCTTTGAAAAAGCAGCACAGTAGCCCATGGATGAATGGGTGGATGAGTCAGGGGTTTCACACAATGGCACCAGAGAAGCTCTGGGGGGTTAATTTGGGTATAAATGTGATGGCAGGTGGGCCCAACGACATCAACGCTCAGAGACAAGATCAACCTTCACCATGGGCAAGGTAAGGAGTCATACAGCATCCACCATAGAGTGCCAGGTCACCCGGCCAGATCTGTGGCCACTCCCCAAACTACGGCTACCCATAATCCATAATCGGTGGCATTGTGAATGATACTATTTAAATTTCCCCAAAAAAAACTGGGACTGCTTTTTGGGCTAATTCATGTTGGCCAAAAATCGTAAACTGGGTACGTTTTTTTTTTTTTTTTTTTGACAGATCATCTTCTACGAGGACAGGAACTTCGGTGGTCGCTCCTACGAGTGCATGAGCGACTGTCCCGAGATCAGCTCCTACCTGAGCCGCTGCAACTCCTGCAGGGTGGACAGCGGCTGCTTCATGGTCTACGACCGCTCAAACTACATGGGGAACCAGTACTTCCTGCGGAGGGGCGAGTACTCCGACTACTCCCGCATGGGCATGTTCGAGTCCATCCGCTCCTGCCGCATGATCCCCATGGTAACCCGCTAGAGAACTACTTTTTTTCTCCTCCTGGTCACTGAATGTTGACTGTTGGGCCAGTCATGTCCATGCATTTGTAAATCCGTGTGAAGGCCGTAACAAATCAGTATTTCTTAGACTCCCTTTCAGGTTAAAAGTTGCACGATCACAGTTGTCCATCAAATGTTCTTCATGAGGACCATGTGATTTGTACTCTAGCTGTGTGTTGGAGCATAAATGTTGTCTTCTTGGATTTGTTTTCACCATCAGCACAGAGGATCCTTCAGGATGAGGATCTACGAGAGGGAGAACTTTGGAGGTCAGATGTACGAGCTGATGGATGACTGTGACTCTATCATGGACCGTTACCGCATGTCCGACTGCCAGTCCTGCAACGTGATGGACGGCCACTGGCTCATGTACGAGCAGCCCCACTTCAGAGGCAGAATGATGTACATGAGGCCTGGGGAGTACAGGAACTTCAGAGATATGGGCTACAGCAACATGAGATTCATGTCCATGAGGCGCATCGTGGATTCCTGTTAAATTCTTGCCCCAAAACGGGAAACAATCATGAAAAGACAATAAAAATTTTATTTTAAGTTATTAGACATGGTCTGATTCATTTTATTCTGCATTCACTGGGAACATTTTTCTCCAAATGGGAAACCATTGTCCAGAGCATTCAGCATTTAGCCTTTCAACTTATGTTAATTCTTCTACTTTAGGTAAGTTCAGAGCATTTCAGTTAGTACCTCTACATTCAGTGAGTTCTCACAGAAGTCCAAACATCCACTTTCATCTCCATAGAAGATGGGTTATAACATAACATAACAACATAATGATGAGAACTGGCCATTCAGCTTAACATGCTCTCCAATTTCCCATCTAAACTGTATCTAGTGCTCTGGTTACAGTAACACTGTAGAGCCACATTCCTGGGCCAAATCAAGATGAACCACTGGTTCTCACTGCAGTGATGCCACACCCCACTTTTCTAGGTTCAAGTCTTCAGAAGACCAGTAACAATCGTGTGGGCCTCACGATACAAATATCGACTCTTCTTTCCAACTATTCGCCCACAGTTGACCTGCACTGGCTGCAGAAGTTGCAATTCAGTGGAGAGCCAGTCTGGTACACCTGATTGGCATGGAGGGAAGAAAGATGGCTTGTTTATCAGTTCACAGAACATGAGCCTACGTTGACTATGCTGGTGCCTTAGACGTGTATGTATCCATACCACTGCTTCATGGGACCCCTACTGTTGCCAGACATGGTTGGGAAGCCTTCATTTAAAAGTCACCAAAGTCACCAAAATTATCCTGGAGACAATTAAGGTCTACCTATCCATCCATCAGTCTATCTATCTGTCTGTCTGTCTGTGTGTCTGTCTGTCTATTCATCTATCCATCCATCCATCCATCTACAGTATCTCTCTATAATATGGCCTGTATGGGCTGTGATATAAAATATTTAAAATGCACCAAGTTGTTAAAGCATGCAGGCCTTCCTTGAGGTACATGGTACAAACAGAATTGCAGGTTCATATAATGACATGAATATGCCAAAAATATATTTACACATAAACACATAAACACTTCAAAAACGTATTCTTTCATATGTGTTAGCCTCATATTTTAGTGTGTTGCACCTGTTTGTTAGTGTACTTTGCATTTTACAATGCAATCTTATGGCACATGCAACCTGAGTCCACTGCATTCAAAGAAAGATGTGCCGGTAAAAAAACTTAGTTGTGTTTATATTTGTGAATAAACAAAATCTGTAAAATTTATCTGCTCATATGTACAGCCTCTGGAAACATAAAGTTGTTGAACAAGCTGCTAGGGAGTTATTTGTATTTTCTTGCTTTAGACACAAGTTCCTGAATTCTCTAACCCTTCCACTGTAGAGCCATTAGGTTCTCTAAACAAGAGGCATTCTCTAAATATGCTGTCCTTCATTACATAGAAAAAATGAGATTGAAATAATGCACTAAAACTAGAATAATATAATAAAGCTACATTGTACAAAGGTATACTGGATGTGCATGTTATTTCATACAAGCATATATCAGTGGGACAAGAAATACAACTCTATTTCACTTTACATAGAACATTAACTTTTGATGCAAGTCTTCTCTTCCAAATATCATTGGTCAACATTGGGATGAAAAAATCCTGTTTACAAGATATCCCCCATTCCATGATCTAACCTTGGGCAACATCCATGCATCCACTCCTGTCACGTGATCTCCATGGCAACCCACTGATGACACACCTGAGGCCATGGGAGTACAGAAGCTTCAGAGAGATGGGGTTCATGAACAGGCAAATCATGCCATTGGGGTGTATCGTGGAGTCCTGTTAATAATGGGAAATAAAGGTTTTGTCATTTCAAAGGTTCTGATGCCTTCTGATTCCTTTATTCAGTTTTAAGACATGTCTTCAACATTTTACCTCAAACCAGGAACAGTTTACTACCACCAATCACCATCAACTTCCAAAGCCGCCATCACAAATTCATGGCTAGGATCAGTTCATAGTACCATAGTATGATGTGCGTTCTAATTTAGGCAAGTTTATGCACAGAATTTTCTTTCCTCTACTTTAGTTGATCACCAATGAAGTACCAACCCTCTGTGTTTTACATCCTCTCTAATCAAGCCAAGAGACAGGTTTCAGCTCAGCCAAATAGCCAGTGCCGTCCACAATCCAATATGTGTTCTGGCTCAACTGAGAAACAGTAACAGTTACAACTAACAGAGACAGTAATAGTTTAAGAGCCTGGTTGGTGTGAAGATCTATCACTCTCATAGGAAAAGGATCAAGTTCAAGGGGTTCTTTGTTGGGGAAAATGCTTCAACTGAGCAGCTTTCACACTTTTCACACCTACCATAGAGGGTCCCATAGAGAACTACAAAGGGTTCCCCAATAGACACAAGCCAAAGAACCAGTTTTTTTCTGAAAGTGCGCACACAGGCAGCAGAATTGAAACATACCGAAAATATTTCACGTACAATTTCAAAGTTGCAAAGAGGGAATTATACATGTGCAGAAAGTTCCGTCTTTTTGTGCCGCGTGCAAGTGAAAGAATATCGGTGTATGCGTCCACCTGACCAAACGCACGTAAAGCCAGCAGCAGCAGATAATAACCCTTTACAACCCGTACTGTAGTGCAGGCCCGACTCCAAACTGCTGGGTCAGGGATTCGCACAATGGGGGGCCCAGGACCTTTGGTGTTCGTTTAGGTATAAATGTAAGGTCTAATGCCGGGAGGAGGACAGTCCAGCAGTGGTTCAGCTCTGAGGGCTAGTAATCCAAAACATGACCATGGGCAAAGTGAGTGCAGATTTGAGTTCTTTAAATTAATTAAATGGTAACCCTTGCATCAACAGTAACTATGGCAATAGTGACCATGCCTTTGTGCTAATTTCTGCAAGTACTTTGTTGGCTGCGGGACAGACTTTGCGTTGAAAGCTATTATGGAATTTTTAACTGTGAAACATTCTTCCTTGCAGATCATCTTCTACGAGGACAGGAACTTCCAGGGCCGCTCCTATGAGACCGGCAGCGACTGCGCGGAGCTCACCTCCTACCTGAGCCGCTGCCACTCCTGCAGGGTGGAGAGCGGCTGCTTCATGGTCTACGACCGCTCCAACTACATGGGGAACCAGTACTTTGTGAGAAGGGGCGAGTACTCCGACTGCCAGCGCATGATGGGGATGAGCGACTGCATTAGATCCTGCCGCATGATCCCCATGGTAAGCACTGCAATATTTGATGGTTGGACAGCATGTTCAATTAGCCATTCACTGACACCTCTTCAACTCTTAACCTTTTAAGTGTAGGTTTCTTTGTAATTCAAAATCAGAATTCTAGAACTCCATTGCTTCCAATTGCCAGTAGTAATTGTTACATCACCATTAGAATGTTCAGTGAAGAACATTCTAATCACATATTTGTGATCTTACCCTTTATAGGGTTAAATGCCTTTTGTTTGATCATTTACTTTTACTCACCTCAACTACTAATTTATTGAATCACTTAACAGCACAGAGGATCCTTCAGGATGAGGATCTACGAGAGGGAGAACTTTGGAGGTCAGATGCACGAGCTGATGGAGGACTGCGAGTCATTCCAGGACCGTTACCGCATGTCCGACTGCCAGTCCTGCAACGTGATGGACGGCCACTGGCTCATGTACGAGCAGCCCCACTTCAGGGGCAGGATGATGTACATGAGGCCTGGGGAGTACAGGAGCTTCAGAGATATGGGCTACAGCAACACGAGATTCATGTCCATGAGGCGCATCATGGATTCCTGCTATTAAAAGCTCTTACTGTTTGAAGGAACAGTACATTCCAAATAAAATCTTTTTTTTAATTTTACAATGCTGGCTCTCTCATTTACTGAATTAAATTTGTCTGTGCAAATTATATCCCGAGTCGGCAGTTACACCAGTCAATTTAATTTTACACCAATGTGACTGGGGCCTCTGCTCATCATATAAAACGTGTGCTGTCACAACATCATCAAAAACATTATTAATAGTTAAGGCAAGACACCGCAGCCGTTAAAAAGTGAAGAAAAAACGAGTTCAAACTAAAATCAGTTTGAAATTGCTCAAAATGGAACGAGCCCACAGTCATATTCTTTGACGTCTCTTGGGGACGTCAGAGAAACGTTTCATCCGCAGCTAGGGTCTTGTGTGTTTACTGTCAGACAGGCTGTAGTAGAGAAACTCAAATCTGCCCCTTGGGGCCAGTAGACCTGCTGGTGTGCAGTCCTCCCCTCTAATCAGGACTGATTTAAACCTGGGAAACCAGGGGAGTTAAATCGCTGTTGGCCAATCAGTGACATTAATTGATCAATTAACTATCAGGTAGAGAAGAAAACCTGCAGTACACGTGTCTCTCGGAACTTATATCAATCCGGGGAGCCATGGTAATTCATTGCAAACTACTACTATTTATTTTTTACTTGAACTGGACATTACATTGTCCACTCAGAAAATCAAACTTCTGGCAACCCTAGGCCCATCTATGATTAGTACTGTGCCTTAACAGGACAAGCCACTCAGCAGTCCCCAAGTGCTATATCTGAAAAATAGGTCATTGAAGAACAAAAATTCCCCAAAAAAAATGGAGTAGATGAAAGTACGAATGAATGGATAAATTTGCTGTTAAATAATTTTAAAAATCTCATAACAGAATTGGAAGTAATTTGATAAAAACCTAAATAATCTGAGTAAAACGGGCTTGATTTGATGAATGAAAATGCTCGTTTTTATCACCCACCGCTGCTGCTCTGTTTGTTGATCATTTATAAGACATGGGTCCTCAATCTTATCCAGAAAGGGCTGGTGTACATGCAGGCTTTTGTCTCAACCAAGCAGTCACACTTCTACTAATCAACCACTACAGTCTCTACCTCAGTTAGTAGAATCAGGTGTGTTACTGCTTGGTTGAGACAAAAGTCTGTACACCGGCCCTTTCTGGATAAGACTGAGGACCCCTGATTTAAAGTTTGCACTACCTAACTATTTATCATTTAGTGTGTACATTAGGACTCCTGTCAATCAAAAGGTCATGCCCTCCAAATTACCTTTGTGTCCACACGAGACCTCGTTTCAATCAAAAGGCCGCACCCCCCCCCAAATAACAATAAATCAATGTTGTGTGTACATTAGACCTCCTGTCAGTCAAAAGGCCACACCCCCCAAAATAACAGGTCCTTTATAAAGTTCCAGTTTGTAGTCCTAAAGCCCGGAAGGGAATTCGCATTTTTGGGCCATGGATTCCCTCCCCAGCAGAAAATAAGGTCTGCGGTTAACTTGCAGTTTAAGAGAGTTTCACGTTTTGCTCTACGACATAAATTACACCCATTAATATCTCAACTTTGAAGTCGTTATGGGCCTTAAAAAAGTATGTTTCTAACAAATTGCTGCAGTATATTGAAACTAAAGTGGTTGTTGCATGCAGGCAGGTAGTATGGAAAATTTACATTACGTTACATTACATTACAAGCATTTAGCAGATGCTCTTATCCAGAGTGACTTACACAACTTTTTACATACATTTACATTGCATTCATTTATACAGCTTCATATACCCTGAAGCAATGCAGGTTAAGTACCTTTTTCAAGGGTACAACAGCAGTGTCCTACCAGGGAATCAAACCTTGATACGACCTTTTAGGTTGTATTTTCAATATGAGCAACTTTTGAGCAACTTACTTTTAAAAAGAACCGTAACAGCTTCAAAATTCTGTGGTGAGATATTAAGGGGTGTAATTTATATTGTAGAATGAAACGTGAAACGTGAAGCTTATGGTAACCACAGACCTTATTTTCAGCAGAAATCGAAATCCCTGCGAGGAAAAAGCGCTGGAAATCTACCAAGAGAACCAGAGAACCCATGGCGGGAAGAAGCTTCCGGATTGACCCTCAAAAAAACCCTCAAAATCACTGCGGCACTCGATTACTCTGGACGTTCCACAGATGAGAAGCCCCTGCCCTTTTGAACTGTCACTCAGAAAGTACATTTCTGGATTTTTTAGATAAGAATGCAACTGCAGGATTGGCAGTTGAGCCCAAAATTTGTTGTGCCAGTTATATGAAAGGCTGGAATAAAACTTTCATCCTGTAGTTAAATTCAACGGTCAAATGTATATCGAGCTAGAGCACTCCCGATTCCTGGATAGGTGGTGCGCCACTACTATTCAATAGTATGTGAAACACTATGTATAAATATCTATAATTTTTCCACCTCCTGTCAATTTAGGAAAGTTGGGAAAAGGTGAAAGTCCCATAACTCAGTTATCAGACAGACGAAGGCCTAGTTTGACATCTTTATTGAACAACATATTTTTAAATAAAAATTTTTTTAAATTTATTTATTCATTCATTCATACATTCATCTATTTATTCATTTGTGTGTTTAGTGAACTATATTACCGTAGCTTCAAATGGCCCCATGGCGCAGAACATTCTCTTTCTCTGCAGTTCCAGCAGAACAATATGGCCCTGGGCCTCAGCTGACGCATGCCCCAGCAGAGCATAATAACCCTTTAGAGACCGCGCTGAATCGCGCTGTACAGACGCCCGCTCCGCGCCGTGTTGCCCAGTCAGGGCTTTACACAATGGAGCCGCCGATTCTTTGTACGTGAAAGCAGGTATAAATGGGGCGGGAGGTCGGCGTAGGGGACCTGTGCAATTCTGAGAACGATTGACATTCACCATGACCATGGGCAAGGTAAGTGGACCTTTGTGTCATTTTATAAAAACTCTAATGAAACGAAAGGCAAAACAAATGTGTGTTTTTTTTTTTCCAAGCTGCCAAAGCCATTTGTTATCTTAATCATTTGGACTCTGTAGTTTATATATAATATAAACTCTCATTGAATATAACTCTCATGTAATATAAACTCTTGTATTTTAATTCTATTGGCTGATTTTTAGACACATAGTACAATGTGCACTCTTAATGAAGAGTATGGTCCACAGTAATGCATAACACATAAATACTAGTTCTCAAACACCAAAAAGTACAAATGTTACCAGGTGAATTTTTAGCTTTGACAAAACATCATTTTAAATGATAGGATTAGCATACATCTTATTGTTATATGTATAGAGAGAGAAAGAGAGAGAGATTTTTCCAGTCATTACAGTAGCTGTTCTTGTCTGTTTTGCAGATCATCTTCTACGAGGACAGGAACTTCCAGGGCCGCTCCTATGAGACCAGCAGCGACTGCGCGGAGCTCACCTCCTACCTGAGCCGCTGCAACTCCTGCAGGGTGGAGAGCGGCTGCTTCATGGTCTACGACCGCTCCAACTACATGGGGAACCAGTACTTTGTGAGGAGGGGCGAGTACTCGGACTACTCCCGCATGGGCATGAGCGACTGCATCAGATCCTGCCGCATGATCCCCATGGTAACTAAAGAGAACATCGATCTCACCTTTCTCTATTTTCCAGCAGAGTTTGGGTGCCGCAATCTAATATTAAGCTATGTATTTTAAATTGAAAAGTTGCAGAAAATTTATTAAGCAATGTAACATAGAACTCCAAGACTGTATTACAAAGAGAATATATGACATTCACTTTTTAAATTATCTAGCAAATAGCTTATTTTAAATTGGACAGCAAGTTAGCTAAATTATTTATACTTAATTCATCACTGTGCTTAATGTGACAGATGCACTTCTAAAGCAACAAAAAATGTCTGCTTAATATATGGCATATACATAGTTGAGGGCAGCTTTGAAGAATTGGCAATTAACACAAGCGTAGTGCTACTATTGAAGTGAACCAACTGAAAACACAAGCAGTTGGAAGGTCTCAAATGGCGGGGTGTTCCCCTGGCCAATGAGTTGTCTGTGATCTGTGAGCCCAATAAGAGATAAAGCTGGTGATGGCATCTAAAGAATAAATTGCAGAATCATTATCACCGTGACAACAGCAGAAAAGAAAAGGCTGGGTAACGGATCCTGTCCTTGGGACGAGTGTTCATGTGTCCTCAATTATTAAATTGGTACCTATCAGATACCTAATTTCAGATCATTAATCATTTTTCCCTTATTTTACTCTAAACAACACTGGGGGAAGATTGGGTAACTGCAATATTAAAGCATTTGTATCCTTTGATTAGTTGTCTTTCCTGGGCTATAGTAACGTGCAAACAGTTTTTTTAATTTTAAGTATTGTATTTTCAGTATTTATATTAAAGCTTGTTTGTTTATGTTTGTGTACTATATTAATGTTCATGGGAATTTTTTTTTTTTTTTTTTTTACAGCACAGAGGATCCTACAGGATGAGGATCTACGAGAGGGAGAACTTCGGAGGTCAGATGCACGAGCTGATGGACGACTGCGAGTCATTCCAGGAGCGTTACCGCATGTCCGACTGCCAGTCCTGCAACGTGATGGATGGCCACTGGCTCATGTACGAGCAGCCCCACTTCAGAGGCAGGATGATGTACCTGAGGCCTGGGGAGTACAGGAGCTTCAGAGATATGGGCTACAGCAACATGAGATTCATGTCCATGAGGCGCATCATGGATACCTGTTAATTTACTGTTTGAACAGTAGATTTTTAATAAAGTCTCCTTTAAAAAAATGTTCATAAATTTTACTTCATTCCATTACACCAAAATCATCTTCTCGTTACCAGTATATTTAGAGCTTGACATCAAGAGAACCCTATCAACAGCAGCAAAGCTGGAATCAACTGTCAATAATTTACTGACATTCGAAAACAGTTTGACAAGAAAAGAGAAAATGTACCAGTGCAGTTTTCATAGTTTAAGAATAATTTGCTTGCTGCAGGGGTGCCCAACCCTGTTACTGGAGAGCTACCATCTGACAGGATTTCACTCCTTGAGTGAAAACCTTATGAAGCACACCTCATTCAACAGATAGAGATCTCATTGAGTTGCTAATTACTAGAATCAGGTATGCCAAATTAGGGTTGGAGTGAAAACCTACAGGATCTCCAGGAACAGGATTGGTCAGCCCTTACTTGAAGAAATATCACGGTTCATGCTGTACATTAGCAATGCCTTCACTTGCTTGTTCCGAATACTATGGCATTGGCAGACAGTAAATTTCATAGTGAATTTCATTGATGGAACTCCCCATTAGTTAATTTCTGCATCTAACATCACACCAGTAGCCTCGACCACCAGTGGAAACCAACCCTGTTCCTGTTCCTTCATGGGTAAAAAAAAAAAAAATTAAATACTTTTGTGTTTCCTCGCAAAACTCCAAGAAACGAAACAGCACATATGTACTTCCGGGTCGTTGCCACAGTCTCATTTCCTGTAAACAGGGAGCTGCTCCCCGTGTTTTACTTAGATACTTGGCTTTAAATATGAATAATGTTCCCTGCACCATTCTGAATACATATAGCCTACACTCCATCAGTCCACTGTCACATACAGGAGTAAATAAATTCTGCGTATGTATTAGCTAGCGAAATACAAGTTAGGTCTATTTATCTCTCACTTGCTAGCTGGCTTGCTTGCTAGATAGATCGTTAGAATGAGCTAGATATCTCACTAGCTAGCTTGCTGGCTAGTGCAACAAGCTAGCGAGGGATAGAGAGATAGAACTAGCTGTTGCTTGCTAGTTATATCTTTTCCTCACTAATACATACACAGAAGTAAATAAATACTTATTCCTAGCTTCTGTAAGGGTTCGCAGGGTTGATTAATTACGTTCATGGCGTCTCCTGGAATGCTGGTAGTGGTGGGCGGACCGATTCTTTTCACAGTCTCGGTTCCTTCGAGTTGATATATGTAAATGTATCGAAACTCTCGAGTTTTTATACTTTTTCTAAAAAATGGCGTCAGTTTCTCCGTGACACTCCGTTATAGTACATGCACGTTCGACAACTAGTGCTGCACGCCCCACCAAACTTCTCTTCAATGGATTACCATTCATCATGTATAAGTTTACATTAATAAAGATAATATATTCATTTTAATACATTGATTCTGCATCCTACTTGTATGTAGGTAGGCTATGTAAGCTCAATACGATGTTACAGAAATGTGACAGACCAACGGTTTGTAATTCATTTTGAGGGGCAAGTAGCAGACGTTCTAGTTTGAGAGAACGGTTCATTCCATCTCGTTCCGTGAGTGCAGGATGTCTGTCTTGAGTCAAGTCCGATTCAACTCGCTCAATCATTGACGTCCTATAGTTCGAGATAATGATTAATTCGATCTCACTCAGGTTGTCCCATTGACGTCCTATAGTTAGAGAGAACGGTTCAATTGATCTCGCTCATTCATTGGTTGTTCCGCTTGCTATGCTTTGAGCGCTGCACCTACTGTAGCAGGCAGCAGTGGAAAAATGCAGGGAGAGGCCTATTCATGAGCACTTGGACGTTTGACAGGCTGACCCGATACATACCGAACACTAAAAAGAGTCGTTCAAAAAGATTTGTTTGTTCATTTTCGCCCATCACTAAATGCTGGCATGCTGACTAAAAGCTAGTTAACTAGCAACTAGCAAATTAAAGCATCGTAATTTTTATCCAGCACTAGAGGGTTTGCTTAGCTTTTCATTCATTAATCAGCTAGCAATTGGAACATTTGCCACTTAGCACACTAACTAAATAATGTTAGCTAGTTAAGAACACACATTGTTTGATGGCCTCTGTCAGTCAGGGACCATGGAATCATCCTGACTACTTCGCCCCCCCCCCCCCCAATGAAAATGTTTGGATTTGTTGGAATTGCAGACCTTGAATATACATGCAAAATCGTGATCATAGCAGTACTAAATGTGCAAACATTACGTTTATGTTTAGCTGTCATGGTAATGAAAAAGTGGCATGACACATGATGGTTCCTTTGTTAATTCTGAAAAAAAAAGTGACTGTTAATTAACTTAATCATTACAAAATACACATATTTAAACTGTTTCTACATTAAAGTGCTGAAGCCTTTCCATGATTTTGCCCACAAAAATCCACACCCACACACAGGCCCAACACGTAGCAGCATTGTTAGCAGCCTTTATAGGAGAGCCTGGCCAGGAACTCACATCTTTTGTCATTTGGCAGCAGTGCGTGGCTTTCAAAGAAAAAAGAGCTGACATGTGAAGTTGATTGATTTGCGTGACAATGTGGACCCTCCCGTGGGGTATAAAAAGCACCGGCTGTCCTCCACCGCTGTTGCAGTGTGACCAAAATCTAGCCGACACAATGGGAAAGGTAAGGCTGGTTGTTTTGCTGTGCATCTTTTGCGCCTCCGCGTATTTCCGTAGGCTGTTTAACCGAAAACGGTGAGGCCTTTCGGTCTTTCGTCCGGGCCGCCGGTCGCCGTTCGTTTTTTGAAACTGTGCGTTCTGTTTCCGGGGGAGAAGTGTGTCCCCCGTGAGCCTGACAGAACAGCTTCACGAGTCAACAACCAAAACTCGATCCGTTTTCAGATCATCTTCTACGAGGACAGGAACTTCCAGGGGCGCTCGTACGAGTGCGGCAGCGACTGCGCCGACCTCCACTCCCACTTCAGCCGCTGCAACTCCATCCGGGTCGACAGCGGGAGCTGGATGGTGTACGAGCGTCCCAGCTACATGGGCTACCAGTACTTCCTGATGAAGGGAGAGTACCCCGACTACCAGCGCTGGATGGGGTTCAACGACTGCGTCCGGTCCTGTCGCATGATTCCCCAGGTATGCGTCCGTTATTACTTTTATTTTATATACATATATATATGTGTATATATATATATATATATGTATATATATACTTTAGAAAAAAATGCATTATTATATATTATTTGGTTATTTTTTTAATTCATTATTGAGCATATAAAAAGTGAATATCCTCTTGACGCCCAGAAGAAAAAAAAAGTTAGGTATTTAATTTAAAAAAATATAATTCAAGTGTCTAGGACGACAAAATCATGTTACAGTCAAAATATTGTTTATTTTTATGTCCTCCAAACAGAACAGCAGGTTTCTATGTAGTAGAGTGTATGGTTCTTGAGATTAAGACCAGAGACTCATGACCCCTACATGGGAAGAAAATTACCTGTGGGTCTTAGGAGGCCATATGAACACATATGGGCAGTTACAGTACCTTACAGCCTGAGTCTAGCAGAAATTTAAATTACGTACACATTCTCAAATGATATTACAATCTATAAACATGAACTGACTTCCCATCCTAACATGGCCTTCAGTTAAAAAGACTTTGGCAAATCAAAACTTTATTTGGACCAATAGCCTTCTAGGTCATTGAGGATTTTAGAGCAGAGGTTCTCAGCCTTTTCTATGTCAGGGGTCCCCACCCTAGGCATCCAGGGTGACCCCATTAAAAGTTAAAAAGGGTTATATATTCAAAAAAAGAAAAAGGTTTAATATTTTGAAATATTTTCCCAAATCTATATGTAGTCATTGCATATCAAGTCTACCCAGGGACCCCCTACAGTACTATCAAGAAACGCTGTCGAAAATCCAGGTGCTAGAAGAGGAATCCTATGATTTCATGCACAATATCTCCTCCTCCCCCCCTTTTCCCACAGTACCAAGGGACTCACAGAATGAGGATCTACGAGCGCTCGGACTTTGGCGGTCAGATGATGGAGTTCACGGAGGACTGCCCTTCCCTGTACGACCGCTTCCATTACAACGACATTCACTCCTGCAACGTGATGGACGGCTACTGGCTGTTCTACGAGCATCCCAACTACAGGGGGCGCCAGTACCTGTTGAGGCCCGGGGAGTACAGGAGATACAGCGACTGGGGATCCATGAGCTCCAGGATCGGCTCAATGAGGCGCATTGTGTAAATTGTTAATTATGATTATTAATAGGGGGCAAAATCGGGACATTAAATAATGCCTACTTCATTTTATTTATTATGTTTTCTCATTTAATTTAAGGAAAATTGTATTAGAATTCTACTACTTTTATGTATTGTAGGAGGTAATATTTTATGTTATTGTTCCTCATACATTAAATAAATGACATATGTCTGATTAGTTTTTTTATGAATCACTACTTCACTCACACTGTTCAAACACAAAGACCTTTGAGTTTACAAAGACTCAACAGAAACACAAATTCCACAACTGCTACTGAAATATTACTGTTGTTACTATACAATGAACGGGCCAGACAAGGGCTACGCAACCCTGTTCCTGGAGATCTTCAATCCATCTACCACTCATTTCAACCTGAATTTGGCACACTTTACTAATTAGCAGTTAAACAAGATCTCTAGCTGTTGACGGAGGTGGCCAGTTAACCATACTGTACTCATTTTAAAAAGGATATATGAGAAAATCCTATAAAATAATAATAGGGCTGCTAGCTGTCTTTTCCATTATCCATTCATCCATTATCTATAACCCCTTATTCCTGGTTAGGGTCACAATATGTGCTGGAGCTCATCCCAGCATTCATTGGGCAAGAGGCAGGAATACACCCTGGAAGGTTTGCCAGGTTTTAACCAATCAATTTACCATAAGATGGGCTGTCTTTATATGCTGAACATATTCATAGCTTTGCATTTTGTTGTTCTTGTGTGTATCTTTATTAATATTTAGTACCTTAGCATCGACATTCATTTTCTTGAAAGCACAAAATCAAGGTCAAGATCAATTGCAGCTCCACTCTATAATAGTAATTTAGTTAGGGTTGGTTAGGGTTAGGACCAGTCTATCATGTTACAGTTGGTATGGAAACATTATAAACATTATGCTCCACTGAGCTGTCAAAATAAAAGGCTGCTTTGCAAAACAAAATGGCCACCATATGCCTTGGTGTTCTTTAGATACTTAATCTCAAGGAAAGCAAACCCTTTGCTGGTAGGCATGATCCATGACCAAGCAATTACAGTTCATGGCCCACCTGTCATCCGAAATCTCATTCCACATTTACTAAAACCTTCCCGATATAGCTTGGGCTTTCTGGGCCCCCTTTCTGATGTAAGGCACCCTGTGGTATGATTAAAGTGTCCAGTTGTCTTTGCTTGGTGCAAAAGCGCATTCCATGTTATTATTTCTAGAGGGTCACTGTGCTTTCACTTGCTTGGTTGCCGGACTCTCAGAAAAAAAAGGGTTCTTCTTTGGGTTCTTGTCCCCGTAAGGGAACCCTTTTTAGTTCTTTATAGAACCCTCTGTTGTATGTGTCAAAAGTGTGAAAGCTCCCAGATGTATCCATTTTGCCTGTCAAAGCGAACTGTTGAACAAAATTAGGGTCCCTCTATGGAGACACAGAGGAGCGATTTGTAACCCTTTCTTCTGAGAGTGCAATTCTGGTTACTTCTGGACTTTCACCAAGACCCTGTTTTCATTTTGCCACTAGTGACACAAAATGTCTTCTTAAAACTGTTAACAATTTAGGGTGAGAAACTGAATTAGGTGAAAAGGACTCAGTTATTGATTGATTCGGGGACATTTGCCCAGCTGGAACATATTGTAAGTATGCAGAGATCCCCCAAGGGCCAGTTTTAGGTCCGTTCATGTTTAGGTCCCACCGCTGTCTGGTGTCTTTGCTCTACTGTAGCTCTTCCCACTGGTGTCCCAGGTTTGTTCTGCTGAGTAATGGCAAGTCTCTGTGATGTTTTCTGTTTACATTTAGTGGCTTTATGTCGCACCAATGAGTCTCAAAGTATTACTGCCCGAGCTACTCTTTATTCAGTATACAGACGTCAACTGCGGCAGTGAGATTGCAGCCATTTGTTTATATAGTTATTTCTCCTTAGTCAAGCAAAACCCCGACCTATGTAATGCTTAAATTAACTCAGCCCTGAACAGGTTTCATTTTTAAAAAACAATACGAAAGACATTAATTAAATTTACTCTTTATTTTACAGTTTCACATGTAAAAAAATGTGCTCTAAAATCATTTAACAGGAATCCACGATGCGCTTCATGGACATGAATCTCGTGTTGCTGTAGCCCATATCTCTGAAGCTCCTGTACTCCCCAGGCCTCATGTACATCATCCTGCCTCTGAAGTGGGGCTGCTCGTACATGAGCCAGTGGCCGTCCATCACGTGGCAGGACTGGCAGTCGGACATGCGGTAGCGGTCCTGGAATGACTCGCAGTCGTCCATCAGCTCGTGCATCTGACCTCCGAAGTTCTCCCTCTCGTAGATCCTCATCCGGTAGGATCCGCGGTACTGAAAAAGTATTTAACCATGCAAAGTCTGTTTAGGTTTTAATCAAATTTCACTGCATGTAAAACTAATTCAACTAACCAAGCTTATTAAACTAATACTTGACATTAGAACTGGCAAGATTTTTCTAGTCTTCTAGTCTAGATTTGTCTATTTGAGTACGGTAAATCTTTTGAATTCAGGCCCTCCTGGTAAGTAGAAGTGCATAATTATTACAGCGGAAAATTGTAATGCTTCTGTTATATATAAGACCAAGCTAAGACATACTGGTATAAGGAAATTGATATAAAGGAACTATAAAGGCAAATACCTCAACCATGTGCTTTCAATAGATAAAATTGCTTGAACTTAATGCATAATCATTTTTTCCCCTTTATCTACATGTATGTGAGCGTGGTTGCGTGGGCAATGCTTCTGATTCTGGCTCTCTTACACTGGGGATCATGCGGCAGGACCTGATCATGTCTCCCGTCATGCCCATGCCCATCATGCGCTGGTAGTCGGGGTACTCCCCGCGGCTCAGGAAGTACTGGTGGCCCGAGTAGTTGGGGCGCTCGTAGATCATGAAGCAGCCGCTCTCCACGCGGATGGAGTTGCAGCGGCTGAAGTACGAGCTGAGGTCGGCGCAGTCGCTCATGCACTCATAGTGGCGGCCGCCAAAGTTCCGGTCCTCGTAGAAGATGATCTGCAGGGGGAGTGGAGAATATGACTCGTAATTCATAAATGTGAAATGCAGACATTACTAAATTGTGTAGTGTAGCCTGTGTTTGAAATACAGACATTACCAGACTGATGAATAATCCGACTGGTGGTGTGCAGCCAGTGATGTTTAAGTTTTTGTGGTAGAATGCTCATGGATTTTATATGTATATATATATAGAGAGAGAGAGAGCGAGAGAGAAAGAGAGAGAGAGAGCGCTAGAGACAGAGAGAGGGTGAGAGAGAGAGAGAGAGAGAGAGAGAGCGAGCAAGAGAGACAGAGAGAGGGTGAGAGAGAGAGAGCAAGAGAGACAGAGACAGAGAGAAGGTGAGAGAGAGAGACAGAGACAGAGAGAAGGTGTGAGAGAGAGAGACAGAGAGAGCGCACAAGAGACAGAGAGAGGGTGAGTAAGAGAGAGAGAGAGAGAGGGGGGTTAATTTTGTAATCTTACCTTGCCCATTTTGGAGGTCTTTCGGTCGTTCAGCTGGCACGTCCAAGTGGCGGCATGCCCATCATTTATATAGGAAACGCGAAAACAAAAAAAAAACGTGGTCCCGTCTTGTGTTGTTATTCAAATGGTTGGGGACTGTTGACTTAGCAGAACGTATTTTTGCTGAACGGGGCCAAACAAACTGTAACAATGGCGGTCCTCCATACGTTACTGACACAGTTTGCTCGTTTTGCCTGTGGTAACATAAGCATACCTTTTGTTAAACGTCAGAATGTTCCCAGCACACTGTTAAATTATTGTGCAAACTCTGTAAAGTTTTTCAGATCAAGGGAAGGTTTGTTCTTACTAAGGGATTTCATTAATGTCCAAGAACACAAAGGGAAAGTTTCAATTGTTACGTGTGTTGGGGGATGTTTTTGTCCTGCATAATTATTTTAGTGTTAATCATAGTGGTCCAATTTATTTATTTATTTTCTATTAATGAATGATCGTGGCTTTGATTAGAAACAATTAAAATCACATTAAAAACAGAGTTGAGCATTGTCATAATAGTAATGTTTGTAGCAGATGTAGTTTTAGATACTAGTTGCACAAGCGAGCATGATAACCTTGCGACTGCACTGATTGTAATTCACATTTAATTAAGTTCTTTTATTTTTTATCAACCATTAAATTGTGAATGCAACTGATTGTTTATTATTTATTTTAAAATAATAATACATTTTAAAAACCCAGCTAATTAGCTGCCAAATAAGCATGAGCTACGGGGCCCCTTGCAAATATTGTCACAAATCCGTCATAGAAACAGCGAAGACAACCTATCCAGGCAAACAAACAAGAAACAGAGTGGTGCTAAAATGATTTAATAATATATAATTTAATATTTGCTGTCACTGAGAGACCATGGGGTGCCGTCCATACACAGTGAAATTCCCAGGGTTAATTCAGACTCTAACAGTGTATATTAACTCTTACTGTAACAGATAACATTTGGTCCCACATTCCAGAGCGAATTTGTGTGTGAGTTCCCACCATCTGCACCGTGATCCGACCTCTATTTGTGACCTTCTCTGCTTTGCCCCTGTCTGAATATTTAGAAACCTTAAGGAGGGTGGACTGTCTGCTCTCCTTTTAAAAAATGTTTGCTGAGGGCTGGAGACGGATATAATGCCCACTATCGTTTATTTCTATTTTTATTTTTTTTATTCTTACCTATTCATTTTATTTGTCATGTCATGTCTGTGCTGTTTTGTTCTGTGTTGTATATGAAAAATGTAACAAATATATTCTGGTAAAAAAAGAAAGGTTTGCTAGCTAACATTAGGTCTCACTTGCTAACTAATGTTGTGCAAGACTCTTTTTAATCAAGTGTGCACTGGGTCACTTAACATCATTCAAACATTTACGATTTGAACACGAACACAAAAATAAGAGCTTTATATTTTGGACACAGTAAATCGCAAGGGTCTAAATGAGAAACGTAGCCCATCTCCCTACTTAAAATATTAATGGTATGCAATATTTATGTCCTTTTTTCCTACTGCTTCTCACCCTGATGTTCATGAACACTATGGAATCAATACAGTTAGAAGGATTTTGGTATATTGGATTTTGTTGCACGAAGACAAAAACTATTTAGTCTGTCTCCGTTCATTTTCAAAACTTGTAACTGTAAGGTTTTGGAAATATTAGTGGGGAAAGGTGCTATAGAAACATGAGAAGCCCAAAGATAACTTGATGCTTTTTGGTCTTGGGCAACACCATGCCTGTATCTCACCATGCCTGGTGCCAGCACCCCCGTCTGGCTTTATCTAAGGGGTTTGGGACTTGTTTTTAGATTATGAGAAACTCAGAGGCCTTCAGACTTGTTATCTGGGTTGGTACTTGTAGGTCTTGGGACTTGTTCCCTAATGCAGCACTCAGAGGTCTGTGAAACTTAGAATCTTGTACTAAAACTCAGAGGTCTCTTGTACTATTCAGGATACAGCACAGCCTCAAGTGCCGTATTGCTTGAATTTCTTTTTTTTAAATAAAGCAAATTACAACATATTAATTGATTAATATCATACTAATTGATAATAATTGATTAATATTGGTTATAACATATTAAGTAATTGATGATGCAATATGACTGATTTTGTATATATATATAAAAAAAATATAACGGTTTGTGGGCGGAGTAACGCTGTTTACAAACAGGCTGTTTGAATAGCTGTTTCTGCATCGGATTTACAATCACTTTAGAACGTGGTCTTAGCCAATCAGCTTCCAGGCTCAAAACAACCAGTTTTACAATATGGAATTGCTGATGTCACAAGACAATAAACACCAGTGCAGCTGTGAATAAAAACAGGACAATTGTATCCGTAGCATAAATCTGGCCCTGACCGGTGCAGTCCTGTGCCTCTTAATAGTCTCTGTATACTGCAAGCTAATGTAATTAGGGGGTCGTATTATGAAGCGATAGTCCGCTTTTACGGAGGCCCGTGAGAGGGTTTGCGGGGACATGCAGCAGCGTCCGCTGAGTTCGGTCGGTTTTACTGTCAGCGGTATTGCGGCGCTGTTTTACTCTCGCGGTGCGGACGGATTCGGCCGCGATTCACCGGGCTAATCCAGCCGGGGGGGGGGCACCAGCCGGGGAAACTCATCGGGTTTGTTCTGTGGGGCCCAGAGGCACAGCGTAAAGAATGGAATCTGTGTCCATGGGAGGCGTCCTCATGGCCGATGCGCTGTACAGTCCAATAACCACAATGCCTCTATTGTCTTTTGAGACCATTAACGCCGAGACTGGTAAATACGGTCCCTAGAGTGAGCGGGGAGTGTAGCTCGCTGAATATATACTTAGCACAGATACAGGTTTTGGCTAAAATGGCCTGCTTTTTACATTAGACTAATGCACTGTAAATGTTATGCTCTCTTTCAGTAAATATGATCCAAACTGATTAAATATTCTGGCTTTTATTTATGTTGTAACAGCTGAGTGTAAGTGTTTTGGTTGATGCTTAAAAGTCGCTATGGGCTTTGCTGCTAGTAGTGCTTTTTGTATGAAAGCAGGCCTGATAACGGCACAGCATTAGTTTGTTTTTCTTGCCTTCAAAAAGCAGGCGGAGCCCAATAATTAAACTAAAGAAGCAGTTTCCTCAGCTTCCTCATCTCTCGCCATGACATCGGCGATTAAATTATCCCACCGTCGAATGAGTTTGGCAAGCCACCCACCGGGGCGGTGAAATCCACACAGACACACAGGGTTTTTTTTTATTATTAGACATCAAGGTTTATTGGGAACAGAGACACGGTTTTCTTTTTTTGGGGGAGTTAGTTGAAGTCGGTGATGCGCCTGAGGGAGCCAATTCGGGGGCTCATGCCGCCCCAGTCGCTGAACCTGCGGTACTCCCCCGGCCGCAGGTAGTAGTGGCGCCCCCTGTAGTTGGGCTGCTCGTACATCAGCCAGTGGCCGTCCATCACGTTGCAGGAGTGGAAGTCGGACATGTGGAAGCGGTCCATGACGTTGGGGCAGTCGTCCATCAGCTCCATCATCTGGCCGCCCATGTCCGAGCGCTCGTACAGCCTCATCCTGTAGTTGCCACGGTACTGCGGGGGGGGGAAGGGGGGGGGGGGAGCAAACACGAGTAGGTAGGTCAGGTTACCTGCAGACATTCACAGTTCAGGATTTTTTTGTGCCTGTGTTATGGACTGTAGGTTCCAGGAAGTGTTAATTATAGCAGTAGTGCCCTTCTATAACATTATAACTATGCAGTCACTCCTCTGTACAATGCTTTCCTGGCACCTGTCAATGCTCTTTGTACTTGCCCCTTGTCAACAAATAAATTAATTATTTAAATTAATAAAAGTGAAATTTGCAATTAAAATTTCAAGCTGCCTAAGAAGTCCTTTGTGGAAGTGAGTGTTGGTCACCATTCCCAAGTAGAGAGAGGGTAAAAGCTAGCGAGAGTAAAAGCTAGCTGCAGCAAAGCTATGTGTTCCCATAACCCCCCACGGATAGGTAATCCTCGGCTTACCATGGGGATCATGCGGCAGGACCGCACGCAGTCGCTCATGCCCATCATGCGCTGGCAGTCCGAGTACTCGCCCCTCCGCAGGAAGTACTGGTGGCCCATGTAGTTGGGCCGCTCGTAGATCATGAAGCAGCCGCTCTCCACGCGGATGGAGTTGCAGCGGTTGAAGTAGGAGTGCAGGTCTGCGCAGTCGCTGCTGCACTCGTGGAACCGGCCCTGGAAGTTCCGGTCCTCGTAGAAGATGATCTGCGGAGAAGAAGCACACATTTATACATGCGTATATATATATTTCAAATTTCAAATTCATAATTTCATCATTACAAATACAAGCCGGAAAAAAAACCAACATAAAAAATGCAGGTTGAGTCCAAGTGAATGAAAGCAAGAAGTTATGTAGAAATATTATTAAATAATTTTTTATAAAGAGACACTCAGCCTTCAGCCTCACCTTTCCCATCGTCATGGTTACGCCGGGTAGGTGAAGACTCTGAGTACCGTTCCTCTCTGTCTCTCCCTCTCTGCCGAGCTCCGGCCCTTTTATAAAAACCACAGCCGTGTGATTACGCAGCATAAAGTATTGTCATTCAAATCATACCCTTCTAGCATTAGGGGGCTTTAAAAAAAAGAAATCTGGTTATGTGTGGTTGTGCCTCTGTGCGTTATTGTTCTACCGCCCGTTTTTCACATGTTCATCACAATGCAGGGTGAATGCTACTGTACTCCGGACCTCCACTGTGCGTCCTGCCGCGTCAGCAGAAGCTAGACTGACATCTGTCATAGCCTGGCCATTCAAAAACAGCCCCCCCCCCGCCTTCCCCCCTGTCCACCTGAACTTCTACTGTCTGTTTCAAATGTATCGGTGGTGGAAAACGAGCTCGGGGGGGGGGGGAAACTACAGTTATTTTGTTTTTGCTTTGTAGGTTCTCTTGCTGATGTGATTCATCCTCTAGCGTCAAATAGGGTTTCATATATTCTCCTTGTTTACAGCCTCAGGATGTCCAAATATTAATGACATGGGGTGGGTGGGACAACTTGTTTTGTTTTGGTTTTTTTTTTTGTGAAAATATTGCAGTATTAAAGAATGCAAATCTGTTTTTGCTGAGTGAGAAAGAAAGGCAATCATATAAACTAACCCAATCTGCTGTCCTCCATTAACCTTGATGCATAGGTACACTAGCACGCACTCTTTATCCCAAGGCTGTTTCTCAGCTCATAAACTGCATGGAGTTGGTGCATAATGAGGGTCTTCAAAACATTTTCCAAACTAAGCATTGGACTGCTCTGTATATGGCCTACAAAATAGTTGGGTGGTTTTATTTCTTATATTTATGGATAAATAGTGAACAATAGGGATTACTACTGCATTATGACAGTTGGAAAAAGTCTAGCGTGAGGTATTCATGCCAACAAATATAACTTTTTGTATTATATTATATATTATTATGGAAGGGCTATAATGTGTAATGTGTGGAACAAATAAGTGTGGTTCGTGCGACAGCATTCACACTCCTGATTGGCGCATAACCCCTTATCTATATTACAGTATTTAAAGACTTCTAAAATGGCAAATAATTTGATGATCAAACAGCATGACCTTTAACCGACTGGAGTGTGTTCTCTGTGTTGCTATGGAGATATATCCAAGGTCTCGTAAGGGGCATTTCCACTGATTGAAGGAACTGATTGAAATTCCAGCTTGCAGTGCACCTAATATTTCCGATGTGTCCTGTGGCTGATATTTTGATGAAAGGTCATGTCATGCAGCCGAGCCCCCTCCAAATCAAATCAATCGTTCTAATCGTGCCGCCTTGAACTGCCCCTTGGCTCCGCGCGAAACGCCACGGTGTAATTTTTAGCGTTCGTTTCACTCTTAACAGAGTTTATACGAGTTCAAGAGGGATCCAATGTACTCAGTCTGAGCCCATTTAGCGCTGAGCGCTTTGCTGCGCGCCGACGCCATTGGTTGATTTGGGAGCTGCCGCACGTTTACAGCAAAGCCTCCCGCCTCCTTTGAGACTGACTTTGATTTGTGTTTCCTCCTTCCCTCCAATCCCGCTATTTCTTTAGCAGGATGGAAGTTAATTTTTAATGGCCGTTTTGCTCTAAATGGAGCCGCGTATCCAACCTGCAATTACTTTGACAGATTGACATTGTTTGGCGGTTTTAATAGACAACGTTTTGAGCGTCAGCACCCCGGGACTGCGGAAACTCTAATGGGACCAGCGGAAAAGTATCGGCAAGCATAAATATGCAGTTTAGTCGTCAATGAGGCGCGTGATGGGGCCAAAACTAAATTTATTTCTATAGTTTACAGCGGGTAGGCAGTTGGGTGGGTGGGGGGATGCATTCTCAAAGATATGGTTAGAGCTTAATATGGAACACACTTTTCATTTTCCAATTATGAGATGATTCTGTAGTTTGCGGGACGGTTGGCAACCCCCCACCTGCAGGCGTGCTACACCTGCAGCTGAAAGGTGAGCACGTACAGGCGTGGATCTTTGCACAGTAAAATGCGTCCAGTGTTAATTCAACTCTAACAGTGTTCATTCAACTCAACATTCCAGAATGGGACCAAATCTAATCAGTTAAGAGCTGAATTCACGCTGTTAGATTTTAATTAATTCTGGACTTAATTGCGCCTATAATTAATTGAAGAGAGACCTTGAGGGATTCCACATCCTGAGTGTGTGAGCCCTAAGTGCAATGGCCAGGTGTTGTCTCTTGTTTTTCTGTTCTGTTTCGTCACGTGTAATAAAGAGCAATGCAAAGCATTGGCCTGCCTGTGTAAATATGTATCTTCCTCTACCACGCTATAAGTTTTTGAGACCCAGCAGAAAAAATGTTTAAGAATTTTTGTTGTTTTTGATGTGGTATACGTGTCTCAGATGAGACAAAAACACCGTGCAGTGAAAGTAATTTCAATATTTATTTTTATTTTTATTGAATGTCCCTTGTAATGTAGCTTTCAGCACAGTAGAATATATGGTTCTTGAGGTTAAGACCAGATATTCATGTCCCTTACAGGGGACAAAAATGAATTTCCAGGTTTTAGGAGGACGTGTTGTCATGGTTTCTTGCTAAAAATAAAAATAAGCTCAAATCAATTATAAATCACATTTGCTGTATTTTATAAATATGCATAGTATGCATTGTTACACTGGAGTGTATTTTTGCAAGCTTATACTTTCTCATATAAATGTTGCTCAGATCCTTTTTAGGCACATGCTTTCCTGTTTTGAGCATCAATATTTCCCCCCTTCCCCTTTTTAATATCCAGAATCAACTGATGCATATTTGTATTACAGGAATTTTATTAAACTTCCTCTTTGTTTTCGTCACATTAGTTATAAATTTGCGCTTTGTAGAATATTTGCGTCTTTTTTTTTTTACAGCAAAGACCTCCAACATAAATCAGACCCCCAGATAGATTAAGCCGTAGGTTTTTATTATTAATAAAATTATTATTAAAATTATAATTAATTATTAATTCAGTCTTTAAACGCCGGTCTGTCGGTCTCTCCCGGAGTCAGAGAGCGGCGTCGGGATCCCCCCCGAACGGGAGCGATGGAGACGAAGGTTTTCGGGCGAGGAAGAGGACCCCCTCCTCAGTTGGCCACGATGCGCCTGATGGAGCCGACCCGGGCGCTGGCCCCGCCCCAGTCGCTGAACCTGCGGTACTCCCCCGTGCGCAGGTAGTAGTGGCGCCCCCGGTAGTTGGGCTGGTCGTAGAAGAGCCAGTGGCCGTCCGTCACGTTGCAGGAGTGGATTTCGGAGAAGTGGAAGCGGTCCATGGTGCTGGGGCAGTCCTCCATCAGCTCCTTCATCTGCCCGCCAAACTCCATCCTCTCGTAGAAGCGCATCCTGTACGATCCCTGCGCGTGCTGCAAACAGGAAGGGGCCACCAACAAAGTTACCGCCTTTTATACCGCTGTCAAGTGAATGGACTAATGTCTAATCAACTTGAACCTGGTCATGTTTATCTATCTGTTTTTTTTTGGATATTGTTTCCTGATCTAGCCCTACACTGTACTGCAGTAGTTCTCAAACATAGTTCTGAGGACAGACTGTGTGTTCTAAATTTTGTTCTAATCATAATAGCAACCCATTGATTACCCTCTTCAGGCCATTTTATTTCTGAAATAGCTTGGTAGAGTGAAGAATGGATGACCCTTATATCATAACGGGACCTTTATATCAGATCAACTAATGATTTTATTTTCTACAGTTTGCTATATTACCAATAGTTCCTTTAAAAAATAGGTTCCGTTTTTTGACTGACAGGTGAAATCTGGGGTGCCTGATCACAGAAACTACACCCTTCTTGGAAAACAAAGGGATCAGTGACTGGCCAAATGATAACAAGCCAAGCCTGTTATTGTGTTAAAAGGTGAGTTTAAGGGGTGAAAATGGGTTAGGGTTAAGGTACAATTTGAACATAGTTTCAACCACCTCAGTTGATTAAAATAGTGGTTCCCAAAGTTGGGTTTTGGGGGGGGGGAGGGTGGACTTCAGAGAGATAGAGAGACAATAAGGTTGTAGGTAAAGGTACAGTCCAGGATGCATTTATATGTGCACAGGTCTGAAATTACTGCTGTACTGTATTTTACTAATACTGCAGCTAATCTCTGGATGGGGTGCACAGCTAAAGCACTAGTTCTGCATGGGCCTGTGGTCTGTAACGAGGGTCTGGGCTCGACCAGCACCGACTGGGGCTGCGAGTTCCGTAAGAAGAAATATAATTCGATTTGAGAAACAGCGGCAGGACTCTGCTTCTTGTCCTCTCATGAAGACGGGGGAACGGGGGGGGGGGGGTGGGGGGGTGAGATTCAAAGAAAAATATTTGCGACCACAGCTCAGAACTGTAAATACTCTTTTTTTGATAATTATTTGACATATAATTAGGTCGTCATATCATGCAGGAAGGGATGACATCATTGATCTAGCTTCAAAGTGAAATAGCGCCCCCTCTGGCCAACTGTGTGCCTGCAGTCTGCCTTCACTCCCCTGGCTCCAGCTGTAGAAGATGTGCAGTCTTCCATTAAAAAAAAGGTTTGTAAGGAACAGCTGCTGTTAGCGGACTGAGCCCGGGCAGCTGGACACACACAGGGGACACACGTGCCAGTCTCTGCCCTAACGGGATACTGGAGCAATTACGACTGGAACTGGATGTTCCAGATCTGGGAGTCTAGTATTGAAACTGATAAAAAGAGATTTTTTAAAAGTTAAGTTCATGATTTATTGTAAAGCGTCTTTGTGACCATGAAAAGCGCTATTTATTATTATTATTATTATTATTATTATTATTATCATAAGTGTGGTGGAGCTTCTAGTTAAATTTAGCAACATTACCCAGTGTCTGAATGTTCCAGATCTGGGAGTTTAGTATTGAAACTGATAAAAAGAGATGTAAAAGTGAAGTTCGTAATAAGTGTGGTGGAGCTTCTAGTTAAATTTAGCAACATTACCCGGTGTCAGAATCTTCCAAATTGGGAAGTTGAAACTAATTGAGGTTTTCTTTTTTAAGTTGGTAAAAAGTGTGGTAGAGCTTCTCGTTAAATTTAGCAACATCACCCTGTGTCTGAATGTTCCAGATTTGGTAGTTAAATAGTGAAACTTGGTGACATTGGTAGTTAAATATTGAAACTTGGTGAGATTTTGTTTTAAAAGTTGTTAGTAAGAGTGGTAGAGTTTCTGCTGAAATTTACCAACATTACCCAGTGTCTTAATTTTCTAAACTTGGTTATCGGGTACTAAAACTGATTGTGTGAAGTTTGCAATAAGAGTGGTGGAGCTTCTACTTAAATTTAGCAACACTACCCATCATCCTCCAGATTGGAGGTCCAGTTGGCGTCTTACCATGGGGATCATGCGGCAGGAGGAGATGCTGTCGCCCGCGCCCATCCAGCGCTGGTAGTCGGGGTACTCCCCGCGGCTCAGGAAGTACTGGTGGCCCGAGTAGTTGGGGCGCTCGTAGATCATGAAGCAGCCGCTCTCCACGCGGATGGAGTTGCAGCGGCTGAAGTACGAGCTGAGGTCGGCGCAGTCGCTGCTGCACTCGTGGTGGCGGCCGCCAAAGTTCCGGTCCTCGTAGAAGATGATCTGCAGGGGGAGGGGGGGGGGAATTAGTGCCCCCGATGTTACAGTAGGTCGGGCACACACCGAGGAGTGGAGTGTGAGTAAATCGACCAAACAACAACACATCCACAGCAGTTATAATGCAGCATACGCAGGCTCTCTGGGGCACAGTTTGAATTCCTCTTCTGACTGAAACATCAAATCCCCTTTGATCTTGGCTACATATACCAGCCTAACTGACCCAAATGAAAATCTGAAAACTACATACTCTTCATCACTCAGGTGACTGCGGCACACTAGCAACTGTTCAGGTGATTGCTACTGCTACAACTGAAAAGTGCTTTGAAATCATTGACAGTTTGAAAACATATGTAATTATTATAATTACAATACCAAATGTTATGAATATAATCAGTTGCAGCAATTCTAATTAGTATAATGATCATAATCATAGTAATAGCAGTAATTACAATATTAATAAAACTATAGAAACATACTGTTTAAAGTAAGGCATATTTTAGTCATGAATTCATATGAATACGTGTGTGCGTGTGTGTGTGTGTGTGTAGCATAATAAATACTGTGACAGGTATGTTAATATACTAATAATATACTTCCTGTTGTTGTTATTTTGCTATTCATAGACGAGTGTAGATGTTTGTCCATTTGATGTCCTTTACCTTCCCCATGTTGGCTTGGCTGGTTTGGATGGATGAGCCTCCCTGTAATACCGCTGATCCCTCCGGCTGAGTCCGGTATACATAGTCCGCGTGAACTGCAGACTGTGCACGCGGCATTCATATTCTAATTCAGTTCTCTGCCCTCGTGCGATCGCATAATCCCAAATAAAAGAATTTCCCGTTACATTCCTAAAAAAAAACAAAACAAAAAAAAAAAAAAAGCAGAAAGAGAAATGTTCTGGGCTCTTTGTATCTCACGGCTGTGGCTCAGTTAATGTACATGCTTTGTTTTCATCACAATTAGCACAAAGCCTTCCATGCACAGGCATTTTTTTCTCGCAATCTGCAACCCGCATCTGCAAGATTCCCAGCAGTACATGAGCTTATTTGAGCGCGAGAGCATTTACTGTATTTTACCTTTTTGTCTCTGTGTCATAGTGATAAAACAGTTGTCATAATTATTGGATATTTCTTTGGATAAACAATCAAGCTTGATTAGATTTTTAGCATTTAATTATTATTACACTTTATATTACAATACACCACTGATGACCATTAAATCTGTGTATGCGTGCAAGTCATAGTTTTTTCTATAGGACTAGTTTATCACATTTTGATTTTGTCATGCCAAGAATTTTCCATTACTCATTGAGAAGCACTTTTTTAACAATATGGCATCCCTTTGGAACCAATAAAGTTAAATTGATTTCAATTTCAACAGGAAAGTTACTGCTGAGCACATTCTTTCACCTTAAAATTGTGCATTTGGATTTTGCTGTTTATCACACACTTTTTTGTGGTTTTTTAAATCAGTGATGCATTGTCGAATTTATGGTGCACCAAGATATACAGCATTGGAAAACTATATAATCTGCTGAGTGTTCCACAGTACATTTTTGCTTATACAACTTTACTCATAAATTTCAAGGCACCAAATATTGATCTCAGATTAAATGAGAAGCTCTAACAAGGCCATTGGGTGTTATCTGGACACAATACCAATGTGTGCTCAGTACCCTTGTTAGAGCTTCTCATTTGATCTGTTGTTAATGGTCAAGAAAATCCCTTGTTCAGTTTTTTAAAATGTTCATTGAGCATTTGCCAATAGATTATAAGCCAAATGTGGCACAGCACGAAAACAACATAAATCAGTTAAAATTAAGCTTTTTTACAGCCCTTGGAGCTTTGCACTGCATATAATCCACAACTACATAAATTATCTATTTATAGTTTACAAAGACTAAAGTCAGCATTCAGTCATTACCTTTGTCATTGACTAACAAAGACAAACCACGTTTTACTTCACAAGGATAGTTTGCCCTGTTGTAAATTGCAGCTTGGTTCCAGCCTGATACAGTATTAAGCCGGTCTAGCTGGTTTGAAGCTGGTTTAGAGGTGGTCAAGCTGGCAGAAAGCTGGCTGTGTTCACAACCACACAGGTGAGACCATGTCCGGCTGGTGGGCCAACTTGGTACAGACCACAGACCATCACGAAACTCTAGATGGTATCCAGTGGTATTCAGAAGCTGGTTCCAGCTGTATTCCATCTTAGGCTGGTAGCTGGAATTTCCACCAGGGTAAGAAGTTAGTGCTGATGATTGTTGAATTCAGGCAAATAATGCAAGTGATGTAAAAATAATAATAATAACTTTAATTTATTTGTCAGGGCAAATTTTGATTAAATCCTGGCCCAACAGAAACAAGCTGTTGTGGCCATTTATTCTAATAGCCTGGAAGGTGGCTGATGCAAAGTGCACCAGTTATGCTCAAGCTACCACACCGCCCCTAGAGTGGTTGTTGCTCCAGAGTATAGTAGCTATAATACATGTTCCAGCAGACATGACCATGAACCCTGCTCCTGTTAACTGGCTAAAGTTAAGCAGGTGTAGGTCTGTTTACTTGGATGGGAGGCCTTCTGACAAACTCACAAAGTACTGTGGGTGGGCCAGTAAGTGGTGATCTTCCTTCTGGTCAATCAAACACCAATGCGAGGATGCCGTGATGGGGACACTGTGCTGTAGGAGATGCTGTCTCTTGGGTGAAAGGTTAAATGGAGATCCTGACTCAATGTGGCAATTAAAAATCTTACAACTCTCATCACAAAGAGTAGAGGGGTTCCCTGGTTTCCTGGCCAAATTCCCAATCTGGATCTCTCAACCCACCACCTAATCATCCCGCAGTTTAATTGCCGAAAATTCTCTCCCTCTCCAACTCAGCTGATGTGTGTTGAGTGTTCTGGTGCAAAATGGCTGCCGTGCTATACCTCGGTGGAGGATGAGGGGAATTCCCAACTCATTGCTACGAAGTGATACAGTTGTACTTTTACTTAACATTGCACACTGATAAAACTACATTAGAAGGCCATTTAACCAAATTAATTGAATTAAAAATAAGAGGGGATATATATTTTTATCCTTTAAGACCTTACTTTAATGCTGGCTTTGCAATCAAGCAATTGATTCATGTTTAGTTTCATTGATTCTGTAACACCAAGCGTGAAATGTTAAGTTACTTGGCGAGCGTTAGCTGTCTCGAAGCACAAAGCAGAGACACAGTTTCGCATTTGTAATGTGTCTGTGTGTGGAGCAGCTTGGCAAGACATTAGGTCTCATTCACAAAACCTTTCTTAAATTATTCTTACTTTTATTATTAAAAATGCTCCTATGAAAAACCAATATGGGATTCATGACGCATATGCAGACCTGTCTTTTGCGTATCCCAGGTGTACGAGATGACGAATGCTGACTGTTTGTAAATTTTATGCGCAATCCTGTTCATGTGACTTTCATAAGGAAAGAGAAATAGATAAGGAAAAGAATTATGGATGCCGAAATGTGCGTGGGAAACTTTCTTGCACACAGTCTACGATCAAATACGATCGTACACACGTTTCGCCCATTGTGTGTAAAAACTTAAACGTAAAATATACGTTAAAATAAACGGAGACCTTGGAACAAGGCCGAGGGAAGAGAATGAGGCACTCCTGTCCGGTTAAATATCAGTTCCTGCATCACTTTATTCAGCCCCCTCAGCAGAGCTAGAAAGTCAGGTAGCGTCCGCCAGACCCCACCCCCGGCCCCGCCCCCGCCCGCACGGGACAGCGCCCCCGCCAGGCGCAGGGAGCAAGAACAGAAGCGAAAACACGTCAGGACTGACACCATTTTATTCAGCGTGTGGAAAAGGGCGTACAGCAGCAGCCGGACCAGGACCCCTCCCTCCCTCGTTAGAGGTCCATGATGCGCCTCAGGGAGCCGATTCGGGGGCTCATGCCGCCCCAGTCGCTGAACCTGCGGTACTCCCCCGGCCGCAGGTAGTAGTGGCGCCCCCTGTAGTTGGGCTGCTCGTACATCAGCCAGTGGCCGTCCATCACGTTGCAGGAGTGGAAGTCGGACATGTGGAAGCGGTCCATGACGTTGGGGCAGTCGTCCATCAGCTCCATCATCTGGCCGCCCATGTCCGAGCGCTCGTACAGCCTCATCCGGAAAGATCCGTGGTGCTGCGAGGAAGGAAAAGAGGGAAAAATCGAAATGATTACGGGAGGCACATCGATCCCTCTGTGAGACCCGGATGTTGATGTATTTTCAAGCCTGTTTTTGTGTGTACTCTGAAACGTTCTGGGTGACAGTTGAAAATGCTTCACACTGTAGTTATAGGGCCTAAGGAACTGGGAAATGCAGTTCTAAACTGAATGGTGAACTGAATGGGAAAAAATGGCGTCTCTAGAATGCCCGAAAAGAAATGTTGACCCTGGGTCTTGCAGGGTTAATACTTATGGTGACTGATAATTTAGGCCACTATTAAGTTCAACTCGTATTACCAAACAGCGGTGCATAGGGGTCATGGGAAATGGTTTGCAGCACTGTTTATAAATAGCTGACACAATAGCATCTCAATTTTAGCTGCTTATGGACTGACATGAAAATGATATGGGTTTCTTACAGGCCTGCGGAGTGCAATTTCCAGGCCAAAATTATATCATTTTATTTTTTCCAGGTTTGGGACAATAATATTTACCACAAGTTCACAGACTATCCCCTCCACCGGGGCCCGGGACTACGTACCCAGCTGTCCCCCTCTGAAGGCCCTGGTTTCTCAGTAATTATTGATATTATAACCATGTACATGTAAACAAAGGCACGTGGGGTTGTTCCCTGTAAGCCATTCAGTGAGAATTTAACACTGGCATAAAACTGGCCATCAATTCTGCCAATCAGTTCAAGGCACTGGAATCCATATGAAGCTCATTAAATAATTTCAGTTCTGCAGAATGAGTCTATACATTTTTTGATCATCGTCCCTGGATACCGGTTCAAAGGGCTTGGTGGGCCCAGTTTGCCTTTTTCGATGTGCTGTGTGGTGAGTCACAGGCAGAGGCTGTTACCATGGGGATCATGCGGCAGGACCGCACGCAGTCGCTCATGCCCATCATGCGCTGGTAGTCCGAGTACTCGCCCCTCCGCAGGAAGTACTGGTGGCCCATGTAGTTGGGGCGCTCGTAGATCATGAAGCAGCCGCTCTCCACGCGGATGGAGTGGCAGCGGTTGAAGTAGGAGTGCAGGTCTGCGCAGTCGCTGCTGCACTCGTGGTGGCGTCCGCCAAAGTTCCGGTCCTCGTAGAAGATGATCTGCAGGAGAGAGAGAGAGCGAAAAAAAAAGTATCCAAACGTGAACAAGGCTCTCACGCACACATAGTGCCCATCAAAGAGAGAGCCGCTGGCTCAGAATAGCACTGAATGGCCAGTCAAAATGGATGTTCACTCTTACAGTTAAGCACAGAGCAACTCTTACCTTGCCCATGTTCGCTGTTGATCGAGCCGCTTGTCGTCCTTCACCCAACGTAGCTGGTCCACCTTATATACAGATCTGCGCTGGAAAGGTACAGCGGTGGTTTCTTTGTCATTCAAATGGGACACGTACTGTAGTCAGCAGAAACTTTTACAGGTGTCTGTTTTTTAAAACGTCCACCCCCGCCGCCGCTGCCAACTGTAATCTTTGTTTCCAGCAAAAACGCCGCCATTGAAAAAAAGGCTGAAAGGCTCATTGATTCCTTCAGCCGTGGAATATACTGTCCGCCACGGCCTGGAAACGTTCAGCGCGTTTCCCCCTCACACGGTGCTACTGTAATTACACAGCCACTGCAACGCTATCAAGCTAAACTCAGAGTCAATGCATATCCAGATAGAACTGAAGTGGCTAATCGTGGTGCATTTAAAACCAGCTTTATTGCTGGTTTAATTTGGTCACGCTTCATCATTAGACCATTTTATTGTACTTGTGCACTTATTGGGAAATTCATTTTCAAAAGGGGCTGCCTGGTGGGTGGCAGCTCAGCACAGGAGCTTGTGATTGGACGTAGAGCCCGCCAGGGAGGGAGGGGTCCAATCAGCAGGATTGTCTCTGTCGCGTGGCGTCACGAGCAGCTCCTCATGTCGATCTGGCGCTGTAAGCAGAATGGATGGAGCCAATGGTCCTTGGCAGGACTTTCCGAGAAGGGCACACACTTGCCTTGAATTTGGGTTTAAATGCATCCTGAAGGGCTGCTGGGTGGCTCATTCTGTTAAGGCGTCACGGTGTAGTGCACGGATGACCCCCAAAGCCTCGGATTGAAACCAGACTCTGCTGCTGTTAGCTCCTGAAGCATAACCTGAAGCATTTCTAGATAATAGAGTGTAATATCATGTAATGCAATTTCTTTGTAATTTAGTAGCACTGTAAACATGCATGAATACTGTGATTCCATCCCAACACAGACAAAGGTGAGAAATCCAGAGGACTCCCTTCAAGAGCAGTGAATTTATTTTAATAGCCTTTTTCCAAAATCAACAGAACCCGTTTGTGTCCGTTCCACACCGAGCATTCCTGTGTGCACAATCGTTTTTTGTCATCTGGCGCGCAAGGCTTTTGTCTATTTGCCATTTTCTGATTGGGCGCTTTGCCAACAAGGCATGTTTTGGATTTGTGGCCCTGTGTGGTTTCCTGCAGCCTCGTCGGACAATGGGACTCCGCCCTGTTACCGTGGCAACCGAGCCAGACATGGGCCCTTCCACCGATGAAAGCAAGGGGCGTGGCCAAGAGTTAAGTGCACCACGAGAGATCGTATAAAGGAGGAAATTTATTGGACCCCGTGCACCTTGAGGACATTAAAAATGTGAGGTAATTCCATTGGTGGCGTGGTCGGGAGGAAAAAAATCACCACACCTCTGGTGTAGTGTTTCATCCCACTTGGAAGCTACGTATTTTATGGAGCTCAAAAGATTTAATTTCCCAGAAGTTACACCGGCAGATTCCCCTGTGGGCACTAAATGTAGGTACTAAAATGTCTCTGACTAATTTGTGCTGTTGGCTTCCTAAATTCTCCTTCAGGAAGCTTCGTGACATTTTTATGTTGGTTTCTGCCAGGCTATAATTAGCCGTGATCTGAAAATTTTAATTACGTTTTTTTTAATTTAACGAAATGAAAGCAAGTATTTTGGTCCATATCATTATATTGATGAATGACCAAGACTTCTTTTTCAGTCTAAATTTATTTCTCCATGTATACCTGAATCCAAGTTCTGCACTGGAGTACGCTATTCAGTGTTTTACTGCACATGTGCGCCACCTTGTGACTGATACTTTAATTGTGCACCTTAACTGATTGATCCACTCCATCACCACAACCATTATTATTTGCACTTTGAGAGATTATGAAGACCTGAGTGCCTCAATATGTTAGAAAAGAGTGAAAAAATAAACAGAAAGTAAGGAAAACATATAGTTAAAAATAGGCCACTGCAGTAGAGCTTAAAGTAGATCCAAGATAATAGACAAGGATTTCAAGTCTTCCCAAAAATTCTTATCTAAATTCCTGAGTTTGTGTTTGTTCCTCAATTATAAATGCAGATTATCACAAACAGTTCTTATTCAGAATCCTGTATGGCTGAGCATCAGACTAGTGCTAAGTTATTGCCAACTGTCAATCACCAATTCCTAATCAATCTTTGTTCAAATGAGAAAAATAAATAACAATCAGGGTTATTTGCTGACACCTTAGTATCCCAGTTGCACATCACTCTTTATTTCATATTGAGCAATCACATCCTAAATCCTAAGTGTGAGGAATTGCATATAAAAAGATCAACCTAACATCCTTATTTTAATTAATATACTAGCAACATTGCATCTCCCCAACCATTGCTTTATTTTCTCTTTCTTCATATCTTTATTCTTTATTGTTGAAACCCACAGTTATTGTCAACATTTTAGGATTTTCTTCGGCAAAGCCTGGAAAACAAAGGAACATATTTGACTTGAAATAATCTCCATCATTGTCTTGTAATCCCGTGCACAAAGTCACGTGCACTAAAAAATAATGGCGGTTCACCTCTACCTACCCCAGGTGTCTACGTTTCTTCCTCTCGCTCATTTTGGGCAGAAAACAGGCATCATCTTCCCCAGCGTGAAACTTACGGGAAAAGAGGCAGGGCCAGTTTTAGCAACCTCAATCAAAGGCCACAGGATCAGGCCATTCCTTATTTTGATGACTGGGATATATAGGCCTCTGTGACGCTGCCAAATATTGATCCAGTCCATGGAGGTAAAATCTGATTCTCCAGGACACAGTGTCCTCGCCGGGCTCTTTGCCCACCCCCGTTCCCATTTTACACGTCTCCCGAAGGACATCTAAACCCACTAATCCACAACAAAAGCATTATGGTCCAGAACATTTAACATTACCACAAAGCTGGCCCTCGCTGATGCTGCATTTATTCTGGAAAGAGCACAGGGCATAAACTGCAAACTTACGCCTCAACTCAGAGGCAGTAAGATAAGATATACCGCACAAGCCAATGCCTCCAACAATGCGCCAGCACCACCCTCCAGCACTGTACAAAAGTGTGTGTGGCTCAGAATTACACATTGGGAAATAATCAGGACATTTTACTGGCCTACTCATAATGATGAACACACACATAGCTTAAGACCCTGTCTGTAAGGTGCATTATGGGGTAAATTTGGAAGGGGGCAGGTTTTTGTTAAGAAAAAGCTGCATGCAAACTTCACTTCAGCAGCACAGCATGTATTATAAATATTAGCCCGAAGATTGGGAGAAATGGGTGGAGCTGTATTCACAAAAAGGCAGAAGTATGTTCATGTGAGGGAACGTTTCATTAATCTGGGCGGGGTGCTCCTCTTGTGATGTCATAATGGGAGAGGGGTGTGGCTCAGTCCTGCAGGGATTCCGCTGATCCTTCATAGTGTTTCGTCAGGGAGTCCTCACCGTCCTGTGAGTGACAGATTGGCCAATGACCATTCATGTAATTATTATTCAGTTCATGACCAGACACCCGTGTTCAAAACAACAAATGCAAAATAATCTAGCTGGATATTTACTGAAGAACAGCAGTAAATGTGATTAAGGCGCAGGTCTATTTCTGTAACCCGCAGATCACACTACGCTGGACCTGATGTGTTGTGGACTAATATCCCATCTGACACAATTGTGCTCACACAAAGTTTTGGTTTCTGAACACTAGGTGGCAGCGGCCTCTCTCTTATGTTCACCAGCTCAGCCTCAGATACAGTAGTTTGCAGGACAGTGGAGAGGAAAGGAGACAAACTGGTGCTGACGTCTAAGAGGAGGAGATGGGAGAGGGAATTTGATATGAACAGCATTGTTTCAGTTGAGCCAGCACATTGAACAGACATTTCATGTGCAGCCTGAACAAGCAGAATTTGGACACTCGATTCGTCCCAATGGCAATTGGCCACTCACACTGAGGGAGGGCTGTGGTGAGGGTAAGGATGAGGATGAAGATGAGGATGAGGATGATGATGATGATGAAGGTGAGTAAGGTGCTGATGTCTTACACTGTCCAGACCTCCAGCGCTGCAGCCACTGGGCTAGAGAATTATCAGAGAGGAAGAAAACAAAACAGACATTATTTGCCTCAGCTGAATTTACAGAGAAACCAGTCAATAAAGTGATTGATTACAAAAGGATGGTGGTGCTAGACTTTATTTGTAGAATGCTTTATTACACATATAGTACATTAAGGTTATTAACAGCTATAGATGGTAGGAGAGATTTAGACTATATTTGCAGAGGATGTTATAACATGAACACTAAATCTGAGTTATCAAAAGCTATAAGCGCTAGGTGAGCTTAGGCTAAATTTCCAGAAGGCTAACGGGTTAGAAAGAGCGACGCACAGTCAGTAATGCTTACAGTGCCTCTTGGAATGTGCCACAGCCTTGTAGGCATTCAGCATGGCGAATGGGTGGTAAGACAAGGTGAAAGGGTGAACGATGGAGCTCTGCAGAAGAGCGAAGAGATTAGTGCCCTTTACTGTCCCTTACAAAGGACATTCATCCGACTGAAGGTGCATAACTAAACTACACAGCATATGATATGTACTGTAGGCAGCATACACACACAGTTAGCCCATTGAAGGGCAGGCATTTTGGAATGTTTCTTCCAAAATTCTAAGCCAGTGTTCTGGAACTCTGCTGCTTTCAGTTTACCAGTAGTGATTGTGACATCAGCATTAGAATGTTCAGTTAAGAACATTCCATTCACATATTTGTGACCTCACACCTTAAAGGGCTAATAAACACAATTCACATTTTACATTGAACAGCACTTTTACATAGAGAAGGCAGTGATAAGCAGAGAGGAGTGGGGGTATTCTGAAATTCAGAATAAAATTCTAAAAATAAAGGTACAAAAGTGAAAAAATAATGCTACCTTGGCTTCAGATAGTGTAAATAACTGTCAAAATGGAGAGGTGCTCATTGAGAGGTGGGCTTCATGCCCATACCGAATAATCTAAAAATGAGGGCTTTTTCGTGAAGAAGGGCAGTTTTGCGGAGAGTGGTGCAGGAGATTTGGGGACCCTACCTTGGTGCGTTGCTGTGCGTGAGAGGCTGAGGGCTTGCAGCTGTACAGGGACAGGACCTCTTCCACAGGGAGGCTGTTCTGGAACATCACAGGGGGAGAGGTGGAAGAAAGAGCAGCTGAGTGAGTCGGAACATTACCTGTGAGCCAGCACCTCAGCCTGAGCGGGAGTGGGTCACAATGTTTTGCCTGGAGCACTGGTTCTTAATTTTGGGCCCCAAATTAAAAATTCTTTTTAACATCGGGACCCAAATGAGAAATTTAGTACCTTTCTGGGAGCCAACAAATGTACGTGCTAACATAGTCTAGGGGGCCACAGACTCATTCCGGGACCCACCTCATACACTCCTGCAACCCATTTTGGGTCCCAACCCACAGTTTTAACAACATTCCCCTATTATATTGAGGACCAGTATTTGTTCATAAGGAATTCTGTCATTTTGTCATTTGACTTGGAACAGAAGGCTCATTGTCTTGGGACCGATGAGGTGACCCGGAGTGACTTCTTCAATCTCTCCCCAAACTCACCAGGACCATCCCAGCAAAGGTGGACAGGATCATGGCTTCTCGCTCCAGATGGTTGGGGTACTGGCCGTCCCCAGGACTGGTGACTGCTCTTTTAAAGAAATGGACGGTGGTCAGCGGTGTGCCAGTACAGAGGTCTGAATGTGTCATAGTTCAGTGCACCTTATCAGACTAGTCTACTAGTTACGTCACTGAAATATACTGCAATTAACTGTATGTGGACATTTTGGAAAACATAATAAGTATATTCCCTGAAAGCAGCAATAATTTGTATATTTACCAACATACAGGTTAAGTATTACAGTATCTTCATAATATGCTTAATTTCTAAATTCTGCGGTATGTTCTATTTCTGCAAGTGCGGTTGCTTCATGCTGGCAAATTTATCCAGCTTATCGACCGTCGTTTCATTGGCTGAAACTCACATGAGGTCACTCTCGACGGCATCGTGGCCCTCGCCTCTGTCCAGCCACCATAGGGCCACAGTAATGGCCAGGTCATAGTGCGCCTGGGAGAACAGAGAAACAGGAAGTACGGCACGGGGACAGGAAATGCTAGCAGTATTGAACAAGTCCCATCGCAGTGATGAAAGACCTGCTGGCGTTATTTACATACCAGAATATATTTAGGTTGTATACATTGCATTTCATATATTTTGCACATATTCCATTAGGGAAGTTAAGGGATTAATCTGTTGGTAGCTAAAAAATTGCATGACTGCAACATCCATACCTTTTCATTCATCGTTTAATTGCAATAGTTTGCATTGCCGTGCAAAATGGGTTTGTGATACATGGAAAGTTCTCTCAACCCCTGCTTTGCTTCGCCGAAAAACACGTTCCCTTTCCATTGCTACAAATAGAGCAGCTCTTTGCTAACTAAACCGCAAGTGGCCTAACACTGCAAGGGGGGAACAGGGAACTGACTTCTATTCTGAAGTTCTTACCAAGTCATCCAGCATGGTTGAAGCCTTTCCTTGGGCATCAAAGCTTTTTTCTCTGAGTCTCTGTCCAATGTAATCGGCCCTGCTCCAGAGGTGAGATTCACTTCAGGCTTTTTGAACAACGAAAGCTGCTGCGGTTGTTTTCATATCAAGGAAAAACCTTTTTTCCAGTTCCAAAGTACATCCGTGTCATAAGACATGCAATACTAACTGGTTTTTGATCCACCAATTAAAACATTTTTTTTAAATCTGAAAGACTCAGTGTTTTGCATCTGTTCAGAATTACAAGATTTGTTTTGAAATTCATTTAGAATGACTGAATCTTGTTATTAAAATTAATTAATACCATGATTGAAAAGGAGTTAAGGTTTCAAAAAAAAAACTAACCGACCAATGAATGTGTCAACTAGTCACCACTCACAGCAGGGCCTGGAGATCTCTCTTCAGGCGTCTCCTTTCCATTACAGCCAAAGAGAAGTTCGGTCACGCCGACGACTGACTGATTGACAGGTCACTGAAAGGGGAGAAGCTCCGCCTCCACCGAGTCTCCACGGCGATGGTCACACTGAGGAACACAGCCAAAGAGATTAAGTCAATTACTGCTGAAACAGAACTAAAGAATTCTGGGTGCATGAAAGACTGCAGCAGAACCTCGTCCAGAACCTAAAACGTTACAGGAAACAAGAAGATCAGTGTTTTTATCGAGTCGTAAAACTCACACACTTTTACTGTCAATCTTCTCTTTTTCGAAGAGTAGAATCAAGTTTTGTATAAAACAAAACTTGATTCAATTTTTTTTTTTTGGAAATTATTTTTCGATTTTTGTTGGAAGTATTAGTCTGTCAAATTTAATGAAGGGATAAGTAGGGAGGAAGGAGACGTGGGGAGAAGAGAGGTAAAGAAACACACAGACTGAGCAACAACAATTAATGCGAAATGTGCCAGATTTATCCATTAGGGCTCATTTCTATCTGTAGTCCTCAGGCAGGATGATGGAAAAAACACGAGAGATCGTAAGTCATGACATAAAAGCGCATACACAGAAACTAATAGGCAACATTAAGTCCCCAGGTAGCACATAAGCACGCTGTGTACACAAAAGGGAACAAGCTGATACAAGAGAGCACAGGTGAGAGCGACAGAGGGGCTCGGTTTTCGGCTGAAAGGGGCCCACAGCACAGGACACTGTGACACCATACGCCGGGCTCCCGGACCCACAGGCGAAAAAGCGATATTAGACACAGAGGTCCGTGTGTCACAGCATTAGGCCCCCCAAGCCTTAAGCTCTTCTCTGTGGAGCTTCTGTGGATGGATGGGAAGGGTGCAGGCGGCAGAGAACGTGGTCTACCCCAGGGCTGCCCAACCCTGCTTCTGGAGATCTACCATCCTGTAGGTTTTCATTTCAACCCTAATAAAGCACACCTAATTCAACAGCTAGAGCAGGGCTGCCCAACCCTGTTCCTGGAGATCTAATATCCTGTAGGTTTTTCACTCCAGCCCTAACAAGACACACCTCACTCAACATTGAGAGATTTTGGCGAACTGCCAATTAGTAGAATCAGTTGTGCCAAATCTGGGTTGAAATGAAAACCTACAGGACAGTACTGTAGATCTCCAGGAACTTACAGTATGTTGGGCTACCCTGATCTACCCTATCAAAAATCTAGCATCTAGCACAAGCTCCATTTCTATGAGAAACACCAATGCCTGTTCTTTGGGGGGGGAGCAAAGTAACTTGCCCAACATTGGTTACCCGATTATCAATTTAAAGCTGCAAATTGATATCCATGTTTTTCTGTAAAAATTCACAAAGACAAAACACTGAAAAAGCACTAGCATTGTTAATGGTCCTTATAAGATTGGTGTATGATATTGGCTTCCTTGAAAATGCAACTTCATGAAACCTGGGCATGCCAAACAGTTTTTCAGGACGAAGTGCCTTAAAAATAGCATATGTACACATGGGCTTCAGATGGCACTTCAGTACTCATTATTGAGTATATACACAGATTTGAATCTCTTCATTTTTAGTTGAAGACTAAATGATCCAATGGCAGTAAAAAAAAAAACTACAGCTAAAGACATTCAGGGACAAGAAGCTTAACTTGAAAATGATGTGCATAACACAGCACGTGTAATAATATAATGTTCTATACTGTGCTGTAGCTACTTCTGCACATTTACAGCAAAGGATTTCCATTTAAAGACTTTACTTCCTGTTTCTAGTATATAGAAATAATCGTATGTACAAAACATGGAGAAAACCAATGAAGCCAATGACCACCCTAACTAAACAACAGAATAGAAATGGAAAAAGACTCTATTAACTTCAGCCACACACACACACGCACGCGGGCGCACACACACGCACACACACCCCACACACAGCAACAGAACAGACCTGCTCACCTCTGCGGGTGCTGGTGCACTTTACTCTTCTTAGTACAAAAGCGAATTCAAAGGACTCAGAAAGAGCTCCAGTGCAGCCCTAGCACTTGAGTTTCAATGCGCCACTCTGTGTGGTTTGAGTGGCAGGGGAGCGGACTACAGTGAATAGGCTCTGATGAATAATTCAACCCTCCCCCCCCATCCGCCAATCACTCCCACAATGCATCTCAGGCTGTGCGTGCCGTTTCAGCGGAATGCTGCCGGTCGCTATGCAGCCAGGTGACCAATCGGATGCCTGCATGCTAAAGCACGGAACACTCACCTTAACAAGGGAGTTCAGCAGTTCGTTCTTCCTGGTGCCCAATGCCCTGGGAGTTTTTTTTCCCCTCACAGGACTCTGGCTAATTTTAGGGCTAATTTAAAGCAGGCTAATTAAATGCAATCAACACAAATGCTGCCGTCATCTCCGTCCTTGCTTAGAGGTCACAAACAGAGCATACACCAAACTTCGATATTTTAAACTGGGAAAGACTTTATTCAATAAAAGTCGGTGTAAAATACAAAGTATAACACGGGAAAAGCAATTATGTAAAATTAAATTATGAGGATGAAAAGAAAGACAGAATTCAATCCATGTCATCCATGTTAAAATGATGCCCCGTATGAATCTCCAGCTTGTGAGCCTGCACTTTCTTCTTCTTCTTCTCTTTGAATATCGGAGAACTCAGGAACTTTGTGTCACTGAATTTATCTCCACGCCTCATTTTGCTGTAAAGGAAGATAATAATTGCATCACTGCATGTACACATTACTGAATCCACCAACACACACACACACACCAACACACACATATACACACACCATCGCTGCATGTATACATTACTGAATCCACCAACACGCACACACACATACACACACCCATATGCGCATGCATGCACACACACACACACACACACACATATACAGACCAATATGTGCAAGCACGCACACACACACACACACACACAGGCAAAAACTCTAGTTTCAATTTTGTTTCAGTGTTCTGGAATATGCTTTCTCAAAGCCTATTTTAGTTTCAGTTTTTGTTTACAATAACCTTGCTCAAAACTCTCTCACTGAATAAACACTTTGATCACTCCGATTCACTGTCTGTGTGACCTTATTATGCTGGGATGGGCCTCATATGGTCAAAAAAAACCAAGACATGTTACAACAAACAAGACTCTTTCTGTTACAACAAGGATATTCTGTTAAAAAAAAAAACATGAAGGCAACTGAGACCTGTCTATTTCCATTCCGTCCCCTGCATTCCCAGCGATAGCGGACGGAATGCATTCAGAGCGAGTTCTCACCAGTTGATGGACGGTTCCTTGTAGGAAACAGCAGCTTTCCCACGTCTCCGCACCCTTCCCTGCTCCGGGTCCATCATAACAGCCGTGTTGGTACAGCTCTTCAGTGCTCTGACCCCTAAAGCAGGTAAAAAGGAGGAAAAAAATACCGAATTAGGCAAAAATCACACAGGAGGGAACGCTGTTATGCTGTACATCAGCATGGCTGTCACTCAGTCATAGGCAGGAGGCTGCAGGCAGTCTGTCTGTTTCACCAAAAAAAAACAGAAGATTTGCGCTAGCGAGTTTTTTTCTTCTTCACAAACATGAACTCTTGCATTCACTCGTCAAAGTTAAGGACAAATGCGAATTGAGACTCAGCCTTCAGGCTCCGTCACACTTATTTATGTATTTATTATATTAACCTCTTTTAATGCAACACCCCCGACCCCAATTGCCATAACCCTTAGACCCACTTCAGTCTGGGTCTACCCCACTTCAATCTGGGTCTGTCCCACTTCAGACTGGTTCTGCCCCACGTACCTGGAGAGCTCTCTGGTACTCTGTCCAACTGCTCCTCATAGACGGTCATCCTACCGGGCGTCGGCTTCGAAAGAGGGCTGGGGGTAGGCGTCTCCGATGGGACGTCCCACTCGGGGAAGGAGGCGCCCGTGTCCTCCAGCAGCTCCCAGGGGGGCCTCTCGCCCATGATCAGCCTTTTGAGACTCTCCCGCGCCCCCTCCGGGGAGCCCGTGCCAGCCGGGACCTCCCCAGCGCGCGCCTCCCTCTCCCACTCCGAGCCCCTCCTGCTGGGGGGCGCCCTGCTCCTCGGGCCCCTCGCGGACGCGGGGGCCCCGCGCGCGTGGCGGTCCGGGACCGCGGACGACTTCCTGTCCGCCGCAGGACGGCTCTGAGGCGCGGGGGCGGCGGCCTCTTCCGGGCCGACCGGGACGTCCGGCTCCCAGGACCCGCTCCTCTTCAGCGCTCCGCTCCGAGCCGCAGCGGCGCCGGGACCGGCCTCGTTCTCCTTGTTCTCCTCGCCGTTGGAATCCGCGGGCGCGAGGGCGGAAGTCACGCCTTTTCCGGCTCCTTCGCTCTCTTCCTCCGGAGCAGGAAATGCAAGCGGTCGAGCGCTGACCGCAGAGTCGACCGAGTTACGGCCTCCATACCCGCCCGGAGAGACGACGTCGGTCTTCCTTAAGCTGCTCTTTCCACGTGCCGTCACGTGCTCTGTAATTATGCCCCAGTGTTCCGGTTGCTCCGCCCACAGTTCCTCTGGCTCCGGTCCGGGGGCCGGCCTACGGGTCTCGCCGGCCCCCCACGAGGCCGGGACGTCCGCGTCGAGGTCTCGCTCTTCGTGACCGCCGCCGCTGCTCCTCCTCTTCTTCTTCCTCCTCTTCTTCCCCTGAGGGCAGGTGTCATCCCTCCGTTTTCTCTCCTTCTTCCCCTCCCGGGCGCCGCTCTCCTTCTTGCACCTCTTGGGTTTGGGTTCCTCCGTGACGACGAACGGCGGATTCGGGGTCTCCCAGGGAGCGTCGTCCTCCGCAACGGGACCGTCCGGGTCACCAGGGTCCCCCGCCGGGCCCGCGCCGGGGGCCAGGGGCCCCTCCAAGAACGACCCCTTGCGTTTTCCCGCCAAGCCAGGCTGGGGGTCCCGGGGCGGTCCGATGTGGAGTTCTAACGTGCTCGTTTCAGCTATCGCCGGTTCCTCGGCGTGGCCCAGGTCGCCAACGCCGCGCTCCTCGATGGCAGGTTCGTTTTCCGCGCTCGCGGGAAGAGCTTTGGTCCTCCGGCACTTCGCGGACGCGCGGCCCGGCTTGCCGTCGTGCGGGATCACGTACGTTTTCCTGCTCACGGCCGAACCGCTCTCTGCCGTGGAGATGAAGTAAGTCTTCCTGCTCTTCCCTTTCAGCCCTTCAGCCCCCCCGGTATCCGTGTCCCCGGGCATTTCCATAGCCTTGCGTTCCGAGTCGCGAGTTTCAGTTTTGCTGAAATAGTCGTCTGATTCACGAGTTTCAGTTTTGCTGAAATAGTCGTCTGATTCACGAGTTTCAGTTTTGCTGAAATAGTCTTCTGACTCGCGAGTTTCAGTATTTCTGGAATAGTCGTCTGATTTGTGAGTTTCAGTTTTGCTGAAATAGTCCTCTGATTCGCGAGTTTCAGTATTTCTGGAATAGTCGTCTGACTCGCGAGTTTCAGCATTTCTGAAATAGTCGTCTGATTCGTGAGTTTCAGCATTTCTGGAATAGTCTTCTGACTCGCGAGTTTCAGTCTTTCTGAAATAGTCGTCTGACTCGCGAGTTTCAGTATTTCTGGAATAGTCTTCCAATTCGTGAGTTTCAGTATTTCTGAAATAGTCGTCTGACTCGCGAGTTTTAGTATTTCTGAAACGGTCAGCGTTCAGCAAGGTTACGGATCCGGCCTTCGTACAGCCGTTGCCGAGGGAGACGACGAACGTCTTCCTCAGGTTCGGCTCCCCCGGGACGGCTCCGGCGGGTTTCGGGGCGTCGCGGGTGTCCCGACGGTGTTTCGCGTTGCGGGAGGTGACGTGAGCGTTCCGGCGAGCCGCGAACCAGTCCGCGTCTCCGCCCGCGGGCTCCTCCTCTTCAGCGGGGCGGGTGGGACCGGGAGGCAGGCGGGAGGCGGGTCTCGGAATCATGCTCCGCCCCTGAGTGGGAGGGGCATTTGCGCTCTCAGTCTCTTCGCTGCGAACGGAGCTGCTTTCCTTCTTCTTCTTCGTCTTCCTCTCTTCCTTACCTGGAGAATGACTGCCGACCGCCTGCACGACCGCCTTCCTCGACTTGGCCACGCCCTCTTTCCTGCTCTTCCTGGGTTTGGTCTCCACGGTGACTATTTTTGCCGCCGTGTCGCCAAGTGTGATCTCCATCTCCGTTTCAAAGAGGCTGGTCCTCTCTGGACGTGCGGACCCCCCCCTTGGGCTGCCGGCCAGCCCCCTCGGCTCCACCGAAGCCAGCTCCGCCACAGGCTCCACCGAGGGCACTGAATTCACAGCAAGGGATTCTGGGAAGGTTTCTGACTCCAGCAGAGTATCCGAGTAGAACCGGGTCCACTTATCTAACTGCAGCTGCAAGCCGGTGGACGGGCGGGGAACTGTTTCTGGGAGAGACGGGATCCTTTCTGCAGTCTCTGTGTCCTCCTCATTACACGCACTTCCTATTAAAATAATTTAAAAGAAGAAAAAAGTACAACAAGAGTTAACTATCTTTTCTCCAAAGGTGACAGTCTCCAAATGAATAAATCTCCTGTCTTGTCAGAATACTTTCAAGTTTTCAAATGCCAGGTTTCAATGGCACTGGGCAACAGAAATGCCACCGGACACAAATATCAGGACATGCTTCTCCTACCGATGGACGCCTGGACACTGGGAAGAGTGGCAGTGCTGGGCTGTGCGTGGATCTCCACTGAGGGGTTCCTCGATTGGTCTCTGGGGGATCTGCTGGGTTCCCCGGTTGGTTCCTTTGGCGAAGGGCACGCAGTGTTTCCAGTTTGCGCAGGCAGGACCGGCACCCTGCACACTTTGCTGGGGAGAAAAATTAGCAGGAATAGAGAAACCGAGATTTTAAAAAATGTATAATACCCCTTACTCACTGTTTTGCACACAAAAACAAAAAGAAATGTTTCCCATTTACTAATACTGTTTTCCAAAAGCTGTTTTAGGGAGGCCAGGAAAGCTGAACACTCTGCCCAGTATTCAGTTCCAGATTTTAAGCCCAACACACACTAGGCCTCAAACAGAGACCTGATTCAGTTTGTCCGCAGGCAAATTAAATACCTCCCCAGCTCCACGATAGCATCTTCAGGGTCTGGAGGAGATTTCTCGTTTATTTCTTCATTTGCACCAATGGAGACCTTAAAAACAACAACACAGACAACCAACTTGAAAGTTTAACAATATAATAATAATAGAGTGTATAAATTTAAGCTTATATGTATTTAGACATGACAAATCCCCCCCCCCCCACACACACACAAAATAATTACAACTTAACCATGAAACACTCAACAACTGAACCAGTAGCCAAGAAGTCCAAGAAGTGACTTCTTGGGCTTTCTGAGGTTGGTGTACACACATTCATTCACACAACAGGGCAAAAAAACTTTGTCACACATTTTGGAAAGCCAGGGATCCTGACGAACCCCTAAACCCTTACATCTTCAGAGGAGAGCAGGTCCACAGCAGCTACCAGGCTGTTCAAGGCTCTTGCTTGATGATCCCTCAAAAGTCTGACCTAGAATATGACACAAGGAGACAGAATGGCAAATATTCTCGTGCACATTCACAACAGCCGCTAAATAAAGTTCTTTGCATGGCAAGCAACATCTTCACCCTCTTCCCCTCCCCTTTCTGCTCAAAGAAGGGAGTATTTCAGAGTAATTTAAGCGTTTAACTGGGAAGAGGATTCTTGTCCACTGCTACAAAATTCCCTAACGTTATCAGTTAAATGCACTGGGCCTCACTCAAACAGATTCCATCAAAAAGCAAAATATGATCAAATTTCTTATACCACAGCGAGTGTAGCTTTCACTGACAGGTGTGGCGTCTTGCATGTTGCAGTGAGGGGGTCATCAATACCATAGAACAGCACATAAAATACCACGGCCTGGCCCACAAGGCCCCTGCACACAGGCGGAGAGGTGAATCCCCCGCCCCCCTAAACGCACCAGCTGGTTGTGCTTATGCCGACGGTGCGCGAGGTCAAAGCACAGAGCCTGGACTTCTTTCCGCAGCCGAACCGTCTCCGTTTCCAGCAGCCGACTCTTCTCCTTCTGGGCCACTAGGGCGAGGGCCAGGGCCTTGTTATTGGTCTTCAGCGAGACCTTGAAGAAGGATGACGTATCTGTGGAGATGGTGAAAGAAGCGAAGGTGGTTTGGGTCTGTATGGTCAACAACAAGCATTACAGAACCAGTTAATTTGATGGCTATCATTTTGGTGATTTAAAGGGGAGAGTTGGACTAATCATAATTTTTGAACAACATTTTGCAACCAAAGCTATGCGAGGTGCCCACTTTCGCTTATGCGAACAGCTTCATTATGTGTGCCTTAATAAAGGCTAAGCTGTTAGAAACGTGTCTTACTCCGCTTTTTATGTTAACAGGAACTCTACCTCTGGTTTTGCAACGCCACCACACACATCCGCCCTGGCCACATGTACCGAGATAACGTACGTCGGTAACTAGTAGGAATGTGGCGACACTTACTTTGGATCTTTGTCTTGATCTTCGCGGCGAACGACGAGTTCTGCTTGGCAACCGGTTTCGTCGTGGATTTAATACCCTTTGGATTAGCTTGTGCGAAGCGCCTCACGCTGCCGTCAAACTGCATGGTTATGGGAACTATGGAAAATTTGAGCAAAGGGTGATTTACTACCAACGTTGCTAACGTTAGATACTGGTAAGGACATCGTTAGACAATCAATATGTATTGTCTCACATTGTAAGTCGCCCTGGACAACACCGTCTAATAAATTAAAGCAATGTAGTCTAATGTAAACTTGACGTTTGCTAGTCTAGTGCCAGCGTTTGTAGCTAACTTATCTTTTGGTAAGGTTAGCTGGTTAAGGGGCTTTTCCCATTTGTTGGCTACAAGTTAGTTAACGTTAGCCATATAGAAACATACTCACGCACGTTACACTTTATTTATGAAGATTTGTCGTCTGTTGTCTGTCCCTACAATGATAAAAGTGACTACATGTAGCTAAACTGAAACAGGTTAAAATATTACAGCGGTTTATTTTCTAAACAGACACAAACCGATTCTTTCTCCCATCTTTAAATATAAACACAATACTACCGCCGCCGTTTCCAGTTAAAATTCTGAACAGTTCCTCGGACCAATACCAGTCATTGAAAATGACCAATCATAGATAGGAATGGACAGTGCTCGATCTGAGATTGGCTGCTACCTCCAATGGTGGGAGGTCCTTCATTGAATATTATCATCCCCCTAGTGGTCGACCTCGGGATGGAAAATGGTCACAAAATGCTATGAGTCACAAGGGGACTAAAGTCAGGTGGTTTTTGGCAAAAATGAGGCCACGAGTTTGCGTAAAAATAACTGCACTGTATTTATAAATCATCGTCGGTGTCACGGAAAAAAGCCCTTCCCCCAAACATGGATTTCTCTCAGAAACTGTATTTTCCCGTTTACGAACACTGAATTTTCTTCAACCTTTATCACTTGTCGAGTTCTGAGACATTTACAGTTGCTATACAGTTCCTTACAGAACTTGTGTTTAAAAAAAAAAAAAACGAACATATGGGGTTTTTGCATGACACCGACAAATATATAAACCTTATTTACACTGGTTTTAAAAAAAAAAAAAAAACTAATTTTATTCCAGTAATAAATTAACAGCAATAGTGACATTTTGGTTATACATTTGATACATTGAAAATTAATGTGAAGGCCACGGGTGATTACAAGTTTCTTAGTTTGTACTCCTAAATAAACATTTTATGTTATGCCACATGTCATTTGTATTTTCTATAGCTGACCTGAGCAATAACATTTTATCAGCACATATGATCTTTACAGCTTTGTAAAGATTTTTTAAAATGTCTTTGAATGACTTGACTGCCCCTATGCTTCAACAATGATATATGGTTTTAAAATTATATGCAGTAATTAAAGTGTCTACAGTAAAGAGTACAACATATGTTTGAAACGTACTAATCTTTCAAGATTAATATTAGTGTAGTTTTGTCCTCAAGATGTTAACACAATAACTCTCAGAAAGTACCAGAAATAAAGACATCTTGTCTGACCCAGGAATTCAACCTAAGTGAATCTAGTCTCTTGTCTCGCCCAGGAATTCAACGCAATTGTCTTCAGTTATGAAACTGTATCACCTGAACTTTTGCACCAAAGTCAGGACTGCCAAAGTCTGCGCGAATCACTCTTTAATTGGACACTTGCGCGTTCAAAGGTGGTGTTATAAGCTGTACTATCTCGTGAAACAACCATGGTTATGCAGATTCTGCCATGGAGGACTGTACACAAGGAATATAACAGTAGAGAGGAAACACGAAGCAAGATAATTTCTCTGTCTCTTAGGTACGTTGGCAAATTGTATGCTATTGTGGATAATGTGTTGGATCCTGCCTAGATCTCAACCTTTTTAGACCAGAAAATTCAAACCTGTGAAGTTAGTCATGGCGATATGGTCTAATATACTCCCAGCACCAAAAGTGTTCAGCGATGACTACTGACACAGGCAAAGTTTATTACTGATACATATATTAACAAAAATGTAGAGTCTAGTAATAGTTCTAGCTCTATATGACAGCTATCTTACCAGCTATATTTAATTGCTTTTGAATAGCGATTTTTGGGGGACTTATTGACCAAGTGAAATTACGCAGTTAAGAACTGGATGTACCGTACCCATACACGGTACGTCAATCCAATGTCCTCAATAGGAATTAGCAAAGTAGATAGCTGCACTGCCTGGTCTCGTGACCCGAGCAGTTCGATTGTACCGGTAGTCAACTGATTCAGCCTGCTGCAGCCAGGAAGAAACTAGATGCTGGAGGAAGCGGGTTTGGATCGTTACATAAACAACACTCATTTTCCGACATAACCAGCGGCTGAACATAGAAACAGGGATGCCAACGAAAACCCACTCTGCACAGGTAAGCCGCTAGCTTGCCTCCCAATTTAACAGTGATTTCCGATTTCCGCTTAGCTAGCAGGCTAAGTTAGTTTTCTTACGGCCTTCGGGAGGGATGTCTAGCCGTTAACTAGTTAGTCCATTGAAAAGATGGTACCAGCTATGACGTAATGACACACCTTATCGGACAGTTCTGGCCAACAAAATGACAAATACGTTTTATGTTTTTGTTCTGAAATCGACACGTTTGCTACAACACCGTTGCTTCGTTTTGTTAGCTCTCTGTATAGTTACTTGTAGAAATCTAGCCTCGATGTCAGTAGCGAGTGTTTTGGCTGGCGAGCTAACTGATGCTAGCGGATATTTCTTTGGAATTAGGATGTTATACTTGCAATTTTGTGTGGCTGGCTACTTACTTGTTAATTATTATTAACTAGTAATGGCAATGAACTAGCGTTAGGATAATGTGACGTTTGCTAACAATAAAATTATTTGTGCAACCTGGAACATTGGTATTATTGACGGAGGTTAGCTTGCTAGTTAGAGAACCAACTTCGTAATTTTTTAAGTGCATATAATGACCGTGTTGTTTATACTTAATAATACGTTCTCAAATTGGCGTGCGTGCGCATACATATGCTCGCCTGGGTGGTGTTTTGTGATGATAAATGTACGGTTTGCTTACTGTAGACCACAACTCCCTGTCATCGCGGCATCATAGGCTTCGTGGTCACATGTTGCGTCTAAGTACCGGCAGGTTCGCACATTTCCCCGAAGCAAACCGAAAGTGCTATAAGCCGCTGAAGCCAAGGGGAATTTTTCCAGTCCCCATGCTGATTTTAATCAACCTAAATTAGAGAATTTCGTGGAATTACAGTGGCATGCAGCGAGATACTTAATGCACCATGAAAGGCTAAAAGATTAACACGTGAGAATTAAGGCATGGGAGCCCAAGTCACTGAACGTGTCTGCTAAGCAAACAACGCTAACATCAGTAACAACAATAATGAACACATTAGTAGCATAATGATAACAACAACGACAATAATAATAAACACATACATAATCGCATAATAATAATAACGACAATAATAATAACAATACATTATTACTATTATAATTAATAGTATTCCTATTTGTATTGTTATTATGAAAGCAGAAAGCATATGCATTGTAAATGTCAGAATTTATTAATACAGTATATTAAATATTTCTAATGTACGTTCCAAAGTGGGAGGATTTTCTGCTTGATTTAAAAGGAGAATATTTGCATTCTGTCTTCAGTCAACACAAGCCTGACTTCCACCATGCAATTGTTGTGTCCGTTTCATGTTATCTTAATATTCCTGCTTGGTGCAATTTCTGTAACGTGGCTTGGCAGGTTTCTACCTTTCCTGGGTAGGCATCCTTCATAGAGTGCCCTCCCAGGCGTGCTCACAGACCCATCCCCAAAACCACGGGCACTGCGCCATGCTGGAATGGAACCACAGTGGAACACCGGCTAATTTCGCTGTGCGGTGTTCCGGGCCCTCCTGTCTTTAATGACATGGTGCAGCGTGTGGACTGACTCAGTCTTGCGTGGGGTAAAAACTTGTCTGTGCCTGCATTACCAAACAGTTGTTTTTTCCAAGCGTTAACTCCAGTACCATTTACTGAAGAATAAAGGATCTCGGAAAACTAAGAATCAGTGAAGGAATCTGTGCTTTTTTTTTTTGGCGCGTCAAGCATTCTTTCAATGCTTTTCTGTTCTCTAAAAACGTGGCCCATTTCCTGTATTTCACTCTCACTTCCCAAGAAAGAAAAGGTATTCTTTATCAAAAATATATATGCATGGAATTAATGTAAGTGTTCCTACAAATTGAGGGATAGGATTTTGATAAATTCGGTCCTGCTGGAGAATTCCCGTTTGTGGAAGTCGTCAATGGCCTGTCATCCAGAGGAGGCTGATTGGCAGATGCTGTGTTTCCATGACGTTGGCTGTTACCTGCACTACCAGGAAAGTTTCTTGTAAATTTTGGGGTTTTTGTTTTTTTAAAGACTGCTCAGCGTTAATTAGGCCCAACGCCAGCTGTTTTTGACAGTTGGCATTGGTGACACGGGGTTGCAGCACTATCTAGTGACATTTTGATCTGCCGTACCCATGGAAAGGTGCGTGTACGAAGCATAGTGAGCGTGAGCTGCCGTTCCTTTATTTTGTGGCTTTGGGAGCTCAGTTTTCCAGACAAGTGAGCTCCAGTTGATTTGCATACTGGGAACAGTAGTTCTGTAGGAAAAACTGCCACATTTGTTTGGCCCCAAATGTTTATCACTTAACCTAACACTAACCTGAACAGAATGTTCCACGCCTAAGTGACAGTCTGCATAAGAAAGCTATCAAATAGAATGTGAATGTGAAAGTGCTCAGGCATGTTCGTACAGGGGGGATGGTTTTAATCAGGCTTCCAGTTGGCAAGCTCTGGCCGTGGAGATGCATGGCTGTGTGTCTTCTGATATTATACTGCCGTCATGTGGTCTCCAGGGCAACCGTTGATCATAGGCTGCGCTGCTGCGCTGCTGTGATTGGGCAAGGCCTGCCCTCCCTTCCTGAGAATGTTGCCCTGGCGATCACGTGACCAGCACATGTGACCCGCGCGCTCTCAGACCTGATCCACACTGGGGCCCTCCGCCAGTGAAACTGAAGCTCGCGTCACGTGGTGCAGCAGACACTCATCTCTACTGATTGCTTGTTTTGTTTTTTAACCCTAAATGTACAATATTATTCAGTCTATTGATTATTTTTCATTTTTATAAAGAAAGTGTTTTATTATTTTTTATTTGTATTTTTTTGTTTCAGATAGTATTACAGCTTTTATTATTTGTGACTGAAGTGAGGTGAGCTGACTGTGGTGCTACCGCAGAACCATGATTCCATCAACCGAGTTAATGTTCTGAGAAGCATTAAGAGACCTGTAGCTTCCTCCTTCTGTGACTGATTGCTCTGAAGAACACTACACTGGTATCCTGCACTGAAAACCTGCTTGGAAGTGCAGTGATCACCGTATGAGGAATTGTTAGTTAAATGATTTCAGTGCTATCACGCTTATTAAGGTACTTTATAAACACAGTTCTCTTGTGCTGTTTGCATGTGAGGTACTGTACCTTGTTCCTGTTACGGTGTATTCTTTGGCTGAAACCAAGCTCTCAATTCCCTCTTCCAGTACCACCCGATACCATCTTCCTACCATTTTCTTTTCTTTTTTTTTTTTTTAAAAGTGTCACATTAAGGAGTTTTACTCAATGCTAGGTAAAAAAAAAAAAAGAAAAAGATATTTATATAAAACTCCCACGAGACAATGTGAACGCTCTGCTGCTCAGTTAAACCTGTTAAAGTGAAAATGTCAGTTTAACTTCAACACTTCTGGATTGATGTTATTCTGAATGCTGTGGGTGAGAAGTGTGGAAGCCCCCGCTGAGGTCACAGACTACAGCTGCACAGAGGCGCTCGGTCCGCCACACTGCTATGCAAAATGGCTTCCTTAATAAATTTGCATTTACGAAGTGACTTAATGGCTCCACTGATTCACACTGTAAAAAATGTTTTGAATGCGATCGAAGATGTGAAGTGCTGAATGCGTGGCTGTTTCTCACATCCCTCTGTTGGTGTCCGTCTGTCTCTCAGGAGCAGTGAGACGTCTGGGTCTCTGTCTCTCAGGAGAAGTGAGACGTCTGAGTCTCTGTCTCTCAGGAGAAGTGACACGTCTGAGTCTCTGTCTCTCAGGAGAAGTGAGACGTCTGGGTCTCTGTCTCTCAGGAGAAGTGACACGTCTGAGTCTCTGTCTCTCAGGAGAAGTGAGACGTCTGGGTCTGTCTCTCAGGAGAAGTGAGACGTCTGGGTCTCTGTCTCTCAGGAGAAGTGAGACGTCTGAGTCTCTGTCTCTCAGGAGAAGTGAGACGTCTGGGTCTGTCTCTCAGGAGCAGTGACATGGCTGGGTCCCTGTCTCTGTCTCAGGAGCAGTGACATGGCTGGGTCTCTGTCTCACAGGAGCAGTGACATGCTCTGATCTTAGTCTCTTCTCTTCAGGAGAGTGAGCGCTGGGCATCCTCTGTCCTCTGTCCTCAGGAGCAGTGACATGGAGCAGTAACTCTGTCTCTCAGGAGCAGTGACACGTCTGGGTCTCTGTTGCTCAGGAGCAGTGACATGTCTGGGTCTCTGTCTCTCAGGAGCAGTGACATGGAGCAGTAACTCTGTCTCTCAGGAGCAGTGACACGTCTGGGTCTCTGTCTCTGTCTCTCAGGAGCAGTGACATGGCTGCTGATGATAAGTCCTCCTCTTCCTCCTCCTCCACGCTGGAGTGGAGCGCGGAGCCACCCCCCCTGCCCCGGAGCCCCTCCCACCTGACGCACTTCAAGCCCCTGACCCCCGAGCAGGACGAGCCCCCCCTCCGCTCGGCCTACAGCTCCTTCGTCAGCCTCTTCCGCTTCAGCAAAGGTGAGGAGCACACACACACTCACACCCCCACATACACACACACACACACTCACACACACACACAACACACACACACACACACACACACACACTCTCGCACGCACACACACACACACACACACACACTCACACACACACACACACACACACACACACACTCTCTTCAGGGCTCATTCACGGTGAGACATTCCTGTTTCTTCCTTACGTTTTGGTTACAGGTTCTGAGTTACATGTTATGGCCGTGAATGTGTGATTATTTGTTAAGGATGGATTATTTTGTGTCTCTGTCAGATTTAAAGAATCAGACGCATGTGTTCCTTGTTTTCCACTTTTCACTGATCACCTGCCGTTACCTGCACTTGCAGCGCAAGCTGAAACAACTACAAACAACATCCCTTCATGGCCGAGTGTTGTTTGAAAGTCAGTAAACAGTTAAACTAGTCATGAGGCAGTAAAGACAGCAATATTACAGCAGCTGACAGTGTTGCAGGAATATACTCCTGCGTTATTCGCGTCTGGCCGGTTATCCATAAACGCCCGAGTGCTTTACGACTGCCCGCGTGGGTCATGTGACCGCAGGAGTCATGTGACCTGCCTGCAGCAGTGATTCATGCGGGGGGAGGAGGGAGACTTCCCTGTCCTGGAGGGTCATGTGGCACAGCTCTGGGTTTGTGGGAATGTGGCAGAGGGTTACGCTCGTGCGACGCCAGGCGGTCATGTGACGTGCCTCCACTGCCTGTCCTCTGGTGACCTCGCCCCAGAGGCCTCTGGGTGCTCTGTGCAACGCTGGGCGTAACTGAGCTCGACGGCAGGCATGCTCTTTCCGGAAGGACTGCGTTGAGTTCGGTTTAAAATGGCAGTGCCCAGTGACATAAACATCCACGATTCATTTTCCGCAAATGAATATATTTAACATGTAATCTAAAAACCGTAGAGAAGAGGGGTGTATTGGTAAGGACAGGAAGATAGACAGCAAGGTTGTGTCTGTGGGGGGGGGGGGGGTTTGGAAACAGACACATTTTTATAAAACGGGATCTGATTTCACAAGTTCAGTGTTTAAGCCCCTCACTGGTGCAATATCTCTTCCTCAGAGACTCTGAGCTGGCCAACAGAGGTCAACTCTTCAGACCGTGTTCAGCATTAGGCACTCTCACACAACCTTTTGTGTTGGTGTATTTGGGATGTTGGTGGATTGCGAATTGTCAGAGTGTAATCCTGCTGTTGTGATTGGATGTAATTTGTCGTGAGGTGTAAAACTGCTGTTGTGATTGGTCGTAATTGTTTGTGAGGTGTAGTCCTGCCGCTGTGATTGGCTGTAATTGGTCATGAGGTGTAATCCTGCTGTTGTGATTGGATGTAATTTATCGTGAGGTGTAAGCCTGCTGTTGTGATTGGTCTGTGCTCAGACGAGGGGCGCCCCCCCTCGGTGGCGGAGAAGGCGGAGGTGCCGGTGGCGTCTCCACAGAGGGAGGGGGGCAGCTGGTCCAGTCCGGCCCACGCTCTCCACGTCTCGGCCACGCACAGGAAGCAGCACCCCCCCGAACTGCTCCGGAGGACCTCCACTGCGTCAGGTACCGGCTCCACACACGCTCACACACTCATACGTACACACACGCGCTCACACACTCATACGTACACACACACACTCATACGTACACACACACACTCATACACACACACGCACACACACACTGATACGCACACTTACACGCACTCATTATTGCACACACACTCATACACATACCGCACATACGCATACAATACATACGCACACACTAATACGCCCAGATACATACACACATACGCGCACACACTTATACACACACGCACACACCCACTCACATTCACACACACACGCACAAATTCAGGTTCTTACATGGAACTACACCCTGTACTTAGTACAGATACCCACCTGTCATTATTGTGTTCATCTCCAGCATCTTGCAGTAAATAAACTCACAAGAGTTTCAGGACAGCCAGCCGTCCTGGAAGGGAATGTGTGGTGTGTGTGCGTCGCTGCTGGGTACAGAATAAATGTGACGTGCGGTGAAATATAGAGGGCAGGCTGTTCACAGGAGGCTAAATATTAACAGAGGAGATGAGGAGAGCAGTCTTAATTTTTACAGCTGATGGGATTTGATATGTTGGTGTGTGAGGACACGGCCATATTCAGATTACATTCAAATGGAAACATTTCAGGGAAAGGCCTGTGAAACACATACTCGAGAAATATGGAACTTTGAGTCCTGGCTGCTAATTAAGTAGATAAAATAAAGTCTCCTAATCCAGCACTGACTTCTATTCCGGGTAACTGGGATGTTTTTTTTTACTGTTAAAATCTTAAAGATGCTTGTGCTGTATTTGCAGTCTAGAATGGCCAGCAGTGCCTACTGTTCGATTTGTACAGTGTTGGAAAGTAATTAATCGGTTAGCAGTGTAGGTTAAATTAAACGTCCTGGAGGAAGTCCACCATTCCAGTGTGATCATTGACAGATACCGCTATCATTGTTACAGCAGTGTGATTTCTGAGGCCCTGCTCCTGCTCAAACTGGACTTTGAGGTGCAGGCCACAGGTCACAGGTCACATGGTGCTGCTGTGGACTGTGACTCAGTTACGCTCTCTTATATAAGACCCAGTCAGACGGGCGCGTACGTCCTCCAGAGCACATGCTGTCGCCCCGCGTTACCCTTCGACCTGCTGGCCCTACACTGAGTCACTGAGTGGGAGGGGCTACGCAGGCATACGCAGGCTGCACTTACCCAGCTGGCCAGAGGAGGTGCTCTTGCACAATGAAGTGATTGGAACCCTCTGCCCCTGTGGCCAGATGTGCCCTCAGGGATTCTGGGCCCCATGAATAGATCTAAAATTGGGCCCCGCCACCCCAGGCCACCCCATCCCTGCACTTGGAACAGTCCTAAATTCCCCCCTTCCCTCATACAGCGCCTCTGCTGTGGCCAAGTTTGGCCTACCCACAGACCTCCTGGGACACAGGCGGCTTTGTCCCGCTCAGGGATTTGGTTCTGGGCCAGCGGTTTAGTGGGACTTACCACCAGGGGGAGCCCTTGCCTCTGTAACAACTTCATTCGCGTGATTAAATTACAGTAGCCGACGGCAACCGTATCTGCGTTCAGCCAGGAAATGTCACGGTGGTGTTTTTGTTGTTTGGAGCAGGCGTTGCGATAAGCACGACCCCCGTCAGAGTTCAGACGCTGAGACAGAGGTGTGCGCCGTCACCTGATCAAAGACCTGTGATTACTCACTGTGTTCTGAGAGAGAGACAGAGAGAGAGAGTGAGTTCTGTCACTGTGGTGATTAAGTGCCTGAGCCCCACCCACTTTTACAGAATAAACCCCTCCCCCTAATCACAGCTCCACGGTCTGCATCACAGTGTGTCTGAATGTGCTCCGTTCCTATTGGCTGCCACGGGTGATCTGTGCCCGCGGCATTATTGGAACTGTGGAGTTAGCGGTAGCATTTGGACTGTAGGAGGAGGAGGAGGATCTGAGGGATGATGAACGCGATTTTATCTCTGTCACCCCTGCTTTGGCCAGGTAACAGTCACAGGTATCAAAAGCAGGGTGACAAACAGGTAACGCTTGCGACAGAGAGGAGAGAGAACGCAAGGGGGGAAACACAAATTCGGTGAGCTAAAAATACCAGCATTACAGGCTCCACCGTGGCCTGAATCCACAGCTCGGCCAGTAAAAATTTACGACTTTCAAATTTAAATTTTGTTGCAATTTTGTTTCTGTTTTTCTTAAGGTGGGGGGGGGGGTGTGGAGAATTGCAAATGGGGGGAGGAAAGCAATATTCTTTTTTTTTTCCCTTTTCCTTTTTCAGCCATGGAGTGGGGAGCGGACGGTCTACAGGATCCATTTTACGAATTTGCTTTCAGGCAGTGCTTAGAGTTCTCACTGTTTCTTGGTGAATATTCTGGAACGGTTTGGCGTGCAGTGTTGCTGAGCAACGGACCTAATAACCGGATTCCGTTTTAACCTGAGTTTTTGTGAATGGGGTTTTGAGTTGAGTGAATTTTATGCACCTTTTAGCATGTGCTTATTGTGTGGCTGCCTTCACTAACAAAATGCGAATCAGTGCGTCTGATATGAACATGGAAGTTAATGATGACTGGCTTCTTGAGAGGTATTCTCAACATTTTTTTTTTTTGTTATGTAGCTTTATGTTTCAAGGGAAATTTATACTTACATGGTTTGACCTGTCCATTCTTTGACCACCAGGGAAGCTTCATAAGCATTACATAATCCTCATGTGGTCTTGAAGGTTTGTTAGCCTCCATGCCTGCTAATAACTGCTGACATTAACTTGTCAGATACATAGTTCAGTCTGAGATGCTTTGGAAGTTGCCAGAGGAGGCTTTGAATGCTTATGAATGCTTGTGGATGTTCGGTAAGTAGTGCTTACGGAAGCATTGTCTCCATACAGTCTCCATAATGATTAGCAGAAATAATAATTGACTTTTGCAGTGCCCTCTCACATGGCTGGTTGATCCCTCAAGTTTGGTGCTGCTGTGATGTCATGCTTTAATGTCCTGAGCTGATGCAAGGCTACAGGAGCATGATGTTCTGTAGTACTGAGCATTCCTATGTGTGTGTGTGTGCGCGTGTGCGTGTGTGTGTGTGTGTGTGTGTGTGCGTGTCACAGAGGGCCGTAGGAAGTCGGAAGCCCCCCTGGGGAGTCATGACCCCCGCACCGCCGTCCAGCTCCGCACCGCCCTCAAACGACTGAAGGAGATCATGGAGGGAAAGAGTCAGGTTCGAGCCGCGCTCTGATTACAGCAGCATGACAGATAGCTTCCAACAGCAGGCTAACAACAGTATGACAACGGATAACAACACGCTAACAGACAACAACACGCTAACAGATAACACCATGCTAACAGATAACAACACGCTAACAGAAAACACCATGCTAATGGA
>NC_057935.1:71109075-71141575 GCF_018555375.3 Anguilla rostrata | reverse complement strand
AGCAGCTGGCGGATGAGTACCCCATGCCCAGTACGACGCCTGAGGCTAACGCCCCGCCCGGCCTCCTGCTCCCTCACTCACCTGTTCAGACTAATGAAGTATTGCAGATCATACTGAGTGTGTATGCTTAGATTTACACTCTCACACTTTCTTTCTCTCTCTCTCTCTCTCCCTCTCCCTCTTTCTTCCTCTCCTCTGCTCTCCCTCCCCCCCTTTCACTCTCCCTCTCCGTCTCTCCCTCCCTCTCCCTCTTTCTCTCTCATTCCCTCGCTTTCCCTCTCTCTCTCTATCTCCCTCTTTCTTCTTTTCTCTCTCTCTCCCTTTCTCTCCCTCTCTCTCTCCCCCCCTCTCTCTCTCTCTCTCTCTTTATCTCCCTCCCTCTCTCCCTCACCCTCTCTCCCCCTCCCCCTCTCCCTCTCTCACGCACACACACACACACGCGCGCACACACAGACTCCGCCAGCCCCAGTAAGAGAACCTCGGTCAGCAGCTTTCAGTCGGCGGTGGACAGCGATTCTGCCGCCTCCATCAACCTGAACGTGGAGCAGGACAACGTCAACTTCCACATCAAGAAGCACTCCAAGTACCCGCACGTGCCCCCGCACCCGGCCGAGCAGAAAGGTGCGAGACCCCTGGAGGAAGCGCGCCTGTGCCTGTGCCTGTTCCGCCAGGGCCCGGTTCTGACAGCACCTTCCTGTCAGCCCGTTGGTTTGGAAGCCAGGCCTTGTTAAAACCCCTCTTTATCCTGAGTCATCCCGTACTCTGGACCTCACGGGGAATTAGCACTGGTGACATCACAGCGGTAACGGCTGTGTTATTGCGGGGCGATCTTGATGAAGCCGCCGTTGCTCATGGCTAAAAAGCTGGGCCCTGGCCGCATGAAATATTTATAATGTTTCTAACGTGCCGTCTATTTTTACTGTGTTTAGTGCTGCAGTACCGGCTTGGCATTCTGTTGGGGAAAAGAGTTTTACTTTTGATTGCGTCAGAACGTAGAATGCAGAGTAGAGTGCTAAGTGCCTGTTAGCACTTGCCATTGTTCGATAATTATCAGGAACTATCTGAGGTGTAAATTGCTGTGAATGAATGCTACCACACAGGAGCCACTCAGCTACCATGCTCTGTTTGTGCTTTTCCTTGTCCATTGACCCACAAGCAGCACTGAGCTAAAGATGTCCAGTTAAGTGACTGGACGGTATCTCCTTCCACAAAAGGAGTGGAACAGGATGGCAGTAAATGGAAAATCACTGTGATCAATGTTCCTCAGATGGGGAAAGAAGGGACTCCCATTTGTGATGTAAGAGAAGAGGAAGAGGAAGGGCTATTAGCACTCAAATGCGCTAGCAGCTTCCCATTCTGTTCATTCCATGTTATTGTGTGACTCACGGACGTTTTGAGAGTATTTCTGGCTGTTGATAGTTAATTTCGACAGGTATGGCTGTTTCCTCTTTGTTTTTATTCTGCAATTTGCTGTTAATTTCCTAGAAAAAGGAGGACTATTTGTGTGTCTTGGATGTGCTAAAATCATGTCCATATCAGGACTGGCTTGTGGGTGTGCTTGATTGCTAATCAGCTTCTGTGGAAAGGGCTTAATTTAATCTGGTATTTGTGTGGGTTCTCTGTTTGCGAGATTAGTTTCTTTGCTTAGCATGCGCACTCTGTTCACATCATCATCTCAGTTTCGATTAAATTAAAAATAAAAAAAAGTGCCATCTGTCCTCATCGAACCTTTTCTGGCCGAACTCTGGTGGGTTTAAGAATGTTAAATGTTGGCAGACAGTTGGAGAGTGACTGTGTCCCGGTGCCTTGAGTAACAGAACACAGCCGGTGACTAACGGCCCTCTTTCCTTTGATCATGAAGCCAGCGTACACAGCCGGTGTTTGAACAGAGCCGCAGATTAGCCGAAGGGATGACATTTTTCCTGCCAGATATTGGCGTTGACAGACTCCTCAGTCAGGGTGTCAGATAAGGAGGCCGTTGTTGCGGTCGCTGTTTGTTCTTGCGCTGAATGACCTTTCCATGACCTTTAGCGGAGCTCCTGGTGACAGAGGACGGAGGGCAGCAGATCGCCATCAGTGACGCGTTCATTAAAGGTAAGCCCCACCCCCCCCACCCCCCAGCACTGGCCCAGGAAGTGATGTTGTGACGGGTCCAAATGTTACTTGTTGGTGGAGCATGTAGCATGTTGAAATATCTGTCTTTTAATCTACGTTTTATTATTGGGACGGAGTGTGGCACAGTGGGTAAGGAACTGGGCTTGTAACCGAAAGGTCGCAGGTTCGATTCCCGGGTAGGACACTGCCGTTGTACCCTTGAGCAAGGTACTTAACCGAAATTGCTTCAGTATATATCCAGCTGTATAAATGGATACAATGTAAAAATGCTATATAAAAGTTGTGTAAGTCGCTCTGGATAAGAGCGTCTGCTAAATGCCTATAATGTAATGTAATGTAATGTATTGACTCTTTTTTAAGAGGAGCCCTTACGGAAATGAAATATTATGCACTATACTGCTATGTTGTAATTGTGTGTGTTTTTTTAATGATAATATGATAAATTATAGTTATTATAGTTTGTGTGTATCATAAAATATAATATAATGCACACAAAATTAGCCAGAATAGAAGAATAGAACCGAAAACTCATTCAGCATTCAGGCTTGTACAGTAATATGATAAAAACAGACATGAATAAATAAAAATAGATTTTGTGCAATATGACATCTAGGTATCTATATCTCACGGGGCTCTTGCTGCATATTGATATTCCCTAGTGACACTGATATCCTGATATCCCCTTCCTGCTCCAGAGTCCCTGTTCAACAGGCGGGTGGAGGAGAAGGCCAAAGAGATGCTGTTCACCCCGCTGGGCTGGCACCACAGCTCGCTCGACCAGCTGAGGGAGGAGAACGGGGAGAAGAAGGCCATGGAGAGGCTCCTGTGAGTGTCAGGGCGACGTTCAGACTGCGTTCAGACAACATTGAGATAACATTGAAACAGCGTTGCCCGAGAGGTCGCTGGTTCGTCCCACTGCTGAATCTGTGTGCTGGTCTGGTCCATAAACCATATACCGCCCGTGTCGTTTGAGAATAACAGGGTCAGCATATTCTCAGTTTGTGCGTCCGCAGTGCCTGGTCTGGCCAGCAGTGGCCGCTAGAGAGCAATGAAACCAGCGGAACTAATGTGGGTACTTACCCCCCTATCATTCCCCAGCGAGGCTGAGCCAATCACTGCCTCACGGCCTTAGCTCATAGTCACAGTCACACAGTCATATTGTTCCTGTGGGATGTGAAACAGGAAGTGGGCTCGTATCACTGATTATTATTATCACTGAGTGCGTGCTGATGATTGTTCTGTAATTAGTCTGCTGTTTATGGGTATAGCGTAACGTGATGGTGTAGCTCCTTCAGACTTCCTCTGTCTCCATACCCTCTCTGCAGCTCCGCCAACCACAGCCACATGATGGCGCTGTTGCAGCAGCTGCTGTACAGCGAGTCCCTCTCGCTGTCGTGGCGTGACATCATCGTGCCGGTGGTGCGGCAGGTGGTGCAGACGGTGCGGCCGGACGTGCGCAGCTGCGACGACGACATGGACATCCGCCAGTTCGTCCACATCAAGAAGGTCAGAGCAGAGACCGGCGAACGGCCTGTCCGCTTCGGCTCGGACCGCACGGCACCCCGACTCACACCCGAATCACACCACAACCCATCTCACACCCGAATCACACCACAACCCGACTCACACCCGAATCACACCACAACCTGTCTCACACCACAACCCGACTCACACCCGACTCACACCACAACCCGACTCACACCACAACCCGACTCACACCCGACTCACACCACAACCCGACTCACACCACAACCCGACTCACACCCGACTCACACCACAACCCAACTCACACCCGACTCACACCACAACCCGACTCACACCACAACCCGACTCACACCCGAATCACACCACAACCAGACTCACACCCGAATCACACCACAACCCGACTCACACCACAACCCGACTCACACCACAACCCGACTCACACCACAACCCAACTCACACCACAACCCGACTCACACCCGAATCACACCACAACCCGACTCACACCACAACCCGACTCACACCACAACCCGACTCACACCCGAATCACACCACAACCCGAATCACACCACAACCCAACTCACACCACAACCCGACTCACACCCGACTCACACCACAACCTGTCTCACACCCGAATCACACCACAACCCAACTCACACCACAACCCGACTCACACCACAACCCGACTCACACCCGACTCACACCACAACCCGAATCACACCACAACCCGACTCACACCCGAATCACACCACAACCCGACTCACACCACAACCCAACTCACACCACAACCCGACTCACACCCGAATCACACCACAACCCAACTCACACCACAACCCGACTCACACCCGAATCACACCACAACCCGACTCACACCCGAATCACACCACAACCCGACTCACACCCGAATCACACCACAACCCAACTCACACCACAACCCGACTCACACCCGAATCACACCACAACCCGACTCACACCACAACCTGTCTCACACCACAACCTGTCTCACACCCGAATCACACCACAACCCAACTCACACCACAACCCGACTCACACCCGAATCACACCACAACCCGAATCACACCACAACCCGACTCACACCCGAATCACACCACAACCCGACTCACACCCGACTCACACCACAACCCAACTCACACCACAACCCGTCTCACACCCGAATCACACCACAACCCAACTCACACCACAACCCGACTCACACCCGAATCACACCACAACCCAACTCACACCACAACCCGACTCACACCCGAATCACACCACAACCCAACTCACACCACAACCCATCTCACACCCGACTCACACCACAACCCAACTCACACCACAACCCATCTCACACCCGAATCACACCACAACCCAACTCACACCACAACCCGTCTCACACCCGAATCACACCACAACCCATCTCACACCCGAATCACACCACAACCCATCTCACACCCGAATCACACCACAACCCAACTCACACCACAACCCGACTCACACCCGACTCACACCACAACCCAACTCACACCACAACCCATCTCACACCCGACTCACACCACAACCCAACTCACACCACAACCCATCTCACACCCGAATCACACCACAACCCAACTCACACCACAACCCGACTCACACCCGACTCACACCACAACGCGACTCACACCACAACCCGACTCACACCCGACTCACACCACAACCCAGCGAATTCAGACAAGAACCCCGCCTCCTGTTACGGTCTTGGTCACGGTTTTCTGCTGTTGATTTGTCAAGAAATGTTGTCTCTTGGGCTACCCAAATCGACAGCAGCAGTTATGATGAGCACTGCATGATGGGAATTTCCACACTGAGGAGAAAAAGGGGGAAAAGCCTAAAAAAAGAAATGTTGTTCAAAATCGAGCCTTTCCGAGAGCCTTTGAGTTAACAGGCTGCTGTTTCAGAGTTTCTGGTGTTTCACAAGTTCAGTCTGTGTGTTTCAGGGTGATTAGCGTTAGCGTAGCGCCAGTGCAGTCTAGCACTGCGATGTCTCACGACTCAGGAGTGAACAGAGCCCCACACCCAGTAGTCATGGGATATGACGTTAGTGTGTGTGTCTGGCACACACCAATTATAACCAGGCAGTTGTATTGTGTCTTTTTTTTTTCTTTGTTTTTTTACCCAAGATCCCGGGCGGGAAGAAGTTTGACTCTGCCGTGGTGAACGGCTTTGTTTGCACCAAGAACATCGCCCATAAGAAGGTAGGAGTGTGTCATGCGACTGTGTGGAAAAATCAGAACAGTGTAATTACCCCACAGACTACAGTGTAGTATATACAGTTAACAGTGTACAACAGTGTACGCCCCCTATAGCTGCTCTAACAGTGTACATCCCCTATAGCTGCTCTAACAGTGTACATCCCCTATAGCTGCTCTAACAGTGTACATCCCCTATAGCTGCTCTAACAGTGTACATCCCCTATAGCTGCTCTAACAGTGTACATCCCCTATAGCTGCTCTAACAGTGTACGCCCCCTATAGCTGCTCTAACAGTGTACATCCCCTATAGCTGCTCTAACAGTGTACATCCCCTATAGCTGCTCTAACAGTGTACATCCCCTATAGCTGCTCTAACAGTGTACATCCCCTATAGCTGCTCTAACAGTGTACATCCCCTATAGCTGCTCTAACAGTGTACGCCCCCTATAGCTGCTCTAACAGTGTACGCCCCCTATAGCTGCTCTAACAGTGTACATCCCCTATAGCTGCTCTAACAGTGTATATCCCCTATAGCTTCTTTCATCCAGTGTATTATAGTTAACAGTGTACGCCCCCTATAGCTGCTCTAACAGTGTACATCCCCTATAGCTGCTCTAACAGTGTATATCCCCTATAGCTTCTTTCATCCAGTGTATTATAGTTAACAGTGTACATCCCCTATAGCTGCTCTAACAGTGTACATCCCCTATAGCTGCTCTAACAGTGTACGCCCCCTATAGCTGCTCTAACAGTGTATATCCCCTATAGCTTCTTTCATCCAGTGTATTATAGTTAACAGTGTACATCCCCTATAGCTGCTCTAACCGTGTACATCCCCTATAGCTGCTCTAACAGTGTACATCCCCTATAGCTGCTCTAACAGTGTACATCCCCTATAGCTGCTCTAACAGTGTACGCCCCCTATAGCTTCTTTCATCCAGTGTATTATAGTTAACAGTGTACATCCCCTATAGCTGCTCTAACAGTGTACATCCCCTATAGCTGCTCTAACAGTGTACGCCTCCTATGGCTGTTCTCATTCTCCACAGATGAACTCCTACATCAAGAACCCCAAGATTCTGCTGCTGAAGTGCTCTATTGAGTACCTGTACAGGGAGGAGACCAAGTTCACCTGCATCGACCCCATCGTGCTGCAGGTCAGCGCCCCCTGCTGTCCCAGCTAATGCGCAGCATTCTCACAAAGTTGTTGTGACTTTGAAGGACAATAAATTGTCATTTAAGAAGGCGTTAGATAAATCAAAATGTTATCATTATTATTAGTGTGGTAGTAGTACTGTTTGTAGTAGTATTTGTATCAGTAGTATTGTTATGCTTTTGTGATACCGCTCAGTGATTGGCTGAATTAACTGGTGTTCTACAAGCTCTTTTGACCGCGAGTTTCATCCGGGTTTCGTCCGGCAGGAGCGGGAGTTCCTGAAGAACTACGTGCAGCGCATCGCGGACGTACGGCCCAACCTGGTGCTGGTGGAGAAGACCGTGTCGCGCATTGCCCAGGACATGCTGCTGGAGCACGGCATCACGCTGGTCATCAACGTCAAGCCCGTCAGTGCCCCCCCTCACCGCCCCCATCCCCCCCTCCCCCCCAACCCGACCGTCTGTGCTTCAGCCATGTCTCAGAATGTCTATGTGCTTCATCTGTGTGCCTGTGCTTTCAAAATGGCCTCCGCACACGCAAGGATGTTACTGTTATCTTTTAATATATAACGACTTCCACCGCCACAGAAATCTTTTTAATGGTTACTATCAGTATGAGAAAAGCATAAAAAGAGATAATTAGTTTGTTCTTCAAGTGTTGTTTTGTTGTTGTTCATGTCAGTTCCAGGGGACTGCCGAGTGTTGATGTCTGTTATTCTTTCAGTGGGACGAGTGAGGATGTATCATCAGGGGTGTAGCCCATCAGGCATGTGGTCAACCGCGGCTGTTGCCCTGCACAAGTGCTGGACAGTGGCCATGGCAGGGGCCTGTCATGTCCATGGCCAGCGCATGCTTGCAACCGCCTGGTGCACTCTGCCAACAGCATTCTTTTGGCTGGCACTCTCTCCCTGACTCGCTGGTCACAGCATCTCCTCTCTCAACTCGTCTCATCTGGTCTAGGCAGCACTCTCTTCTCTCAACTCGTCTGGTCTAGGCAGCACTCTCTCCTCTCAACTCATCTGGTCTAGGCAGCGCTCTCCTCTCTCAACTCATCTGGTCTAGGCAGCACTCTCCTCTCTCAACTTATCTGGTCTAGGCAGCACTCTTCTCTTGACTCATCTGGTCTAGCCAGCACTCTTCTCTCGACCCGTCTGGTCTAGGCAGCACTCTTCTCTCAACTCGTCTGGTCTAGACATATAGTATAGATGCACTGCCAGTTTTTGCATTTCATCATCAGTGCTTGGTTTGGTTGTAGAATTTAATGTCCTCCGTGCCACTGTGTTAGCTTAAAGTACTTTTAAAACACTGAATATGTATCTACATACGTATATTTTGATAACCATAAAGAATATTGTAGATTACATCTGGGAGGACAGCCCTGGTTGTGTGAATACTGGGTCAGTCTTCATTGGTCAGATTTGAAACTGCTGTTGAATGGCCAGCTCGGTTGCCACTCACCTTTCTTCCCCGCTGTTCCATTGGCAGACGAGGCGAAGACGCTGATGTTCTTCGAGGGCTGCCCCGCCCACCTGGGCTGCACGGTGAAGCTGCGGGGCGCGGCGGAGTACGAGCTGGCGCGGGTGAAGGAGATCATCGTGCTGATGATCTGCGTGGCGTACCACTCCCAGCTGGAGATCTCCTTCCTGATGGACGAGTTCGCCATGCCGCCCAGCCTGGCCAAGACCGGCTCCTTCCCCTGCCTGCTGGAGAGCGCCACGGGCGAGGAGGAGGAGGAGGAGGAGGAGGAAGAGGGCGGAGGAGAGCAGGGCAGCATGGACGGCAGTGACCCCTTCCAGTCGGGGGACGGGGGGGCGGGGCTCCTGGAGCAGGACGGGCCCCCGGGGAAGCCGGTGGCGGGGGCGGGGGCGGAGTCGTCGCCCCGGGACGGCGGGAGCCCCAAGGGCGTGGCGGCGGGCTCGGCCTCGTCCTTCACGGGGCCCGAGGGGGCGGGGCCGGACGTGCTCACCTCCACCCCGGTCTCCTGCCCCCCGGCCCCGCCCCCTCCCGTGTCCCCGCCCTTCCTGATCCCGGACCTGGAGGCGGAGGTGGGGGCGGGGCCGAAGCGGGCGCTGTCGCGGGGCGACTCGCGGGACAGCTCGGGCTCGGAGACGCCGCCGCCGGCTCCCGCCCCGCGGCTGTTCCGCGACCCGCTGCAGGACGACACCGGCATGTTCGTGGCCGAGCAGGTGGCCTCGTCGGACGACCGGCTGAAGTCGCTGTCGGCGGCGTTTCGGCAGGAGCTGAAGGACATCATCCTCTGCATCTCGCCCTTCATCACCTTCAAGGAGCCCTTCCTCCTCACCCCGGCGGGGCTCCGCTGCCCCAGCCGCGACTACTTCCCCGAGCAGGTGTACCTGTCCCCGCTGCTCAGCAAGGACTTCCGCGAGCTCGACGGCCGCCGCAAGAGGCAGCTGCTCAAGGAGGCGGGGCCTCCCCCGGGGGGCGTGGCCAACGGCGTCGCCGCGGCGACCGCGGCCCCCGCCCCCCGCTCCATCCGGGTGCTGCCGTCGCACCGGCTGACCAGCATGCGCATCGCCGAGCAGCTGGGCGGCAGCCAGGACCTGGCCCGCACCCTGGCCGACTTCCGGGCCCAGGGGGGGCGCATCCGCGCGCGGGACGCCGACCCCTTCGCCCAGGCCCCGGCCCCGCCCCTGAGGGCACCGCCCGTCAAGGCCGACAGCGAGGAGGAGCGGGGCCCACCCCAGAGCGACATGACCTGGGCCACCAAGGTACGGAGGAACCGAACGGCCTGCAGGGCTTTCACATATATTCAGAAATATACTCAGATATATTCATATATTTCAGACTATGATATTGTTACATTTGCTTGCTTTATGTGGAGAAATTATGAATAGTTGCTGCTTCCAGATACTGCAATGTGTTCTTTCTGAAAATGACGTATATATATATATATATATATATATATATATACATATAATTACATTGTTTAAAAAGTCTATGTATTACAATGCAATACAATATATTACAATAAACTGCAGTATATTTCGGTTTCCATTATGGAGGGAAATGAACACTGTCCTTGGTGTATATATTTTTTTTAAAACGTACATTAAACCGATACGTATGCGCAGTATGCTTAAACGATTTATCCAGTTTATGTGGGTTTGGATAGACCAAAACCAGAAGCCCCTCTGGCGCTAGCTGTCACTGCTACCTGATCACAGGTAGACGTCAGTTAGTTTGGAACTTCAGGGTGAGTCAGTTGTGTGGCTCTGCTCCGCAGATGGACTGCCTGAACCCCGTCAACCACCAGAGGCTCTGCGTGCTGTTCAGCAGCTCGTCTGCGCAGTCCAACAACTCGCCCAATCCCTGCGTCAGCCCCTGGTAAGCCCCGCCCCCAACCCCTGCGTCAGCCCCTGGTAAGCCCCGCCCCCAACCCTGATCACCCCTGGTAAGCCCGCCCCACCCCTCCATCAGCCGGGTAAGCCCCGCCCCCAACCCCTGCGTCAGCCCCTGGTAAGCCAGCCCCAACCCTGCATCAGCCCGTAAGCCCCGCCCCAATCCCTGCTTCAGCCCTGTGAGCCTCCCCTCTCGCTTTCTGGACAGACATCGTCATGCCAACGAGCTTTTACTGACCCCACTCTTGTTCCTCCTCTTTTGCTTTCTGTGACAGGATTGTGACGATGGAATTCTACGGCAAGAATGATCTGACCCTCGGCATATTTTTGGAAAGATACTGTTTCAGGTAAAAACATTATGGATTTGGAGACTTAAATGAAACATTTAGGCAAAAATGTCTGTCACTATTCTCCATGTCCCATCTATTGGTGGCTTTGAATGTTTGAACGCTCTGCTTGTAAGTGGTGAACTTCTTGAATGAGTTGCATCGATTTTCCAGTACTTGTTGATTTCTGCCATATATGATTGCAAAGACCTGAATCATTAAAATACATTTTTTGTTTTTTGTTTTTTTGAAAGAGGTTGTTTTGTTTATTTTTATGAGAAGCACATTTATATGGGTTCAGGATTATTTTGTTCCAAATGTTTTTTGTGTTATAGGTGACCGAGCTAGCTGTATAATTGTGCATAAGTACATGAGTATATAAACTTATATAGCAGGGTAACTTCTGGTAACATTATTAAAGTAGAGCTACTGACTGTAGTGACAGTAACAAGTCCCACCTGGCGGCCATGTTATGCCCCCTCGCCCCTCCCTGTGTGTGTGCGAAGCAGGCCGTCCTACCAGTGCCCCAGCATGTTCTGCGAGACTCCCATGGTGCACCACATTCGCCGCTTCGTCCACGGCAACGGCTGCGTGCAGATCGTCCTGAAGGAGCTGGACTCGCCCGTGCCGGGGTACCAGCACACCATCCTCAACTACTCCTGGTGCCGCATCTGCAAGCAGGTGAGGGGGGGGGGGGGGGGCAGTGAGCGAGCGAGCAGGTGGGGGCATGCAACCAGGAGATTGCGGGTTTGAATCCTGGAGTAGGACGCCCATACCATCTCAAGGCAACACCTTCCCACAGGAATTGATGTGTAGATGTCATTTCCGCCATAATTTTCTTAAGACCAAGTAGCAGTCATGTCTTATAACAGTGGTCCCCGATCTTGTCCAAGGGCCGGTGTGGGTGCAGGCTTTTGTTCCAACTAAGCAGTAACACACCTGACTCTACTGATCGACCACTAGTCTTTGCTAAGCACCTTGGTTGATAGAATCAGGCGTGTAACTGCTTGGTTGAAACAAAAGCCTGCATCCACACCAGCCCTTTCTGGAGAAGGTTGAGGACCCATGTCTTATAATGTGCTGTATTTATACAATTATGTGTTGCATGCAGTAGCTATCCAAGTTTGTACTCAAAAACATGAACCAGAACAAGATTAGGCAGAGGCCACAGGTGACTGTGGGAGGGAGAGTTGTTCTGCAGTCTTATAAAATGGATTTAAAACCCTGTGCTGAACACAGAGCTTAGAACCTAGCTACATCAGGTGTGCGTGTGTCTGTGATGTCACACCGTGCAGGTGACGCCGGTCGTACCCCTGTCCAATGACTCGTGGTCCATGTCCTTCGCCAAGTACCTGGAGCTGCGGTTCTACGGGCACCAGTACACCCGCCGCGCCAATGCCGAGCCCTGCGGGCACTCCATCCACAAGGACTACCACCAGTACTTCTCCTACAACCAGATGGTGGCGTCCTTCAGGTGGGTGGGGCCAAACCGTCTGCCAAAGCCATGCATACCACTCTTTATCCCCACTAAAGTGGATTGTGCTGCACTGGTGTCCCGCATCCTAAATGTTCTGGATGTTTTTCAAAAAAAAGTGGGTGTTTTTTTTTTTTTTCTTCTCCTGTCTTTCCTGTAGCTACACCTCAGTGAGAATGCTGGAGATCTGCCTGCCCCCCCAAAAGATCTTCATCAGGAACCAGGGCCCCTCCAAGAACAGCCTGCTGCAGGACCTCAAGGACTTCACTCAGAAGTAAGAGCCGTCCGCCCCCCCACGCCCGCTCCCCCGTCCGCTCCCCCCATCCGCCTCACCCCCCCATCGACGCTCACGCCTCTGCTCCTCTCCTCCTCAGGGTGACGCAGGTGTACCTGGCCATCGACGACCGGCTCACCTCCCTCAAGACCGAAACCTTCAGCAAGACCCGCGAGGAGAAGATGGAGGACCTGTTCGCTCAGAAAGACGTAGGTCCCCTGCCCCCACCCTCCCCCCCGCAGCTGTGAACGCCCCCAGTTTTGGTGTTCCTGTAGGTTTTTATCCAACCCTAATTTGGCACACCTGATTCTACTAATAAGCAGCTCAAGGAGATCTCTAGCTGTTAAATGAGATGAACTTTGTTAGAGTTGGAGTGAAAACCTACAGGACGGTAGATCTCCAGGAGCAGGGTTGGGCAGCCTTAAGCTATACACTACATGTCAGGTGCAGGTCTCTGGAGACATGTTGGCCTTACCGTGGCTCCCCCGGGTCTGTAGAACTGTGAGACTATGGAGGTGCAGCCACACGCTCTGACAGCTTCCTGTTTCCTGTTCCCTCGGGCGCGGCTGCGCATGCGCATGGCGCGCAGATGGAGGAGGTGGAGCTGCGCAGCTGGATCGAGAAGCTGCAGGCGCGGCTGCTCTCCTGCGGGCTGGACACGCCGCAGCAGCTGCAGGCTGTGCTGGAGTCGGTGGTGATGAAGAAGCAGAGCCTGTGTGAAACGCTGCAGTCCTGGAACACCCGGTGAGCGCACCGACCGGACCGCGCACTGACCACGACACGATACTGACGACCGCTACACAATACGGACTGCCACACACTGACCACGACACGATACTGACGACCGCTACACAATACGGACTGCCACACACTGACCACGACACGATACTAACGACCGCTACACAATACGGACTGCCACACACTGACCACGACACGATACTAACGTCCGCTACACAATACGGACTGCCACACATCGACCGCGACGCAATACTGACGACGACACACCGACCGCTACACAAATACTGATGACCGCACACTAACTGCTAAACAGTTCTGCTAACCAATGCGCACTAATACTGACCCTCTCTCCCTCTCTCCCTCTCTCCCTCTCTCCCTCTCTCCCTCTCTCTCTCTCTCTCTCCCTCTCTCCCTCTCTCCCTCTCTCCCTCTCTCTCTCCCTCTCTTTTTCTCTCTCTCAGGCTCCAGGACCTGTTCCAGCAGGAGAAGGGCAGGAAACGTCTGTCTGTCCCGCCCAGCCCAGGGAGACACAGACAGACGGACGACAGCAAGGTGAGTTACCCATGATCCTCCTCGCTTTCACTTCGTGTTACTACCAGGAGCACGTCCTTACAGGGGCGGACAGACTGACTGACAAACTCTGATAATCTCTCCTTGGCCAGTTGCAATGTTATCCACTCTGTTCTACAGGCAGGCAGGCAGGCAGGCAGGCAGACAGACAGATAGACAGGCAGAGCGACAGACAGACAGACACACAGACAGACAGACCGCTAGCTGGGTGTGCCTTAGCACTTGCGAGCATGTTTTAATTTCGCCTCACTCACTTTTACAGTGATCTCCACAATAAGGGTGTGGTGTGTTAACTCCCCTGGTTTTGATTGACAGACGAGCGCTCTGGAGTCCTCCCCCCGAAACCCCTCCCCCGTGGTGCAGAACGGAGAGAAAGGTAAGATGACCCCTGACCTGTGCCTCCAGTGCCTTCATCCCATTGGCTCGAGTTGCTGATGGGCGTGTCCCTGCCTGTTGATTGACAGAGGATCGGTACCTGAGCACGCTGCCCTCAGGCTCGGGGTCGTCCTCGCTGCTGCAGCTGCCGTCGCCGGGGGAGGCGGGCTCAGAACCGCTCTCCTGTGGACCGTCCTTCCCCGAGCAGGACTCCATCAGCATCCCAGAAGGCAAGCATGCACGCACATACTCACACACATGCACACACACACACATGCACACACACACACACGCACACTCACACACACACACACACACACACTCCCAGGCCATTCCCCTCAGCCGTTAATGCCCCTCCCCTTTTCTCGCAGACGTGTTTGACGGACATCTGCTGGGCTCCAACGACAGCCAGGTGAAGGAGAAGTCCACCATGAAAGCCATCCTGGCCAACCTGTTGCCTGGCAACAGCTACAACCCCATCCCTTTCCCATTGTGAGTGTGCCTCCCCATCAAAGCCAGGCTCAGCTGTAACTGAGCAAGCATTTTATATGGTGACAGATTTTTCCCATGATGCAGTGGGGTATCTCTGAACTCTGCCCCCTCTGTCTTTGTCAGCGACCCGGACAAGCACTACCTGATGTATGAGCACGAGCGGGTTCCCATCGCTGTGTGTGAGAGAGAGCCCAGCTCCATCATCGCCTTCGCCCTCAGGTGAGTCCCTTACCTGTGTGTTACCTGTGCATAAAGCAGTCATAGAAAAACAAAACAGTGTCTTTAAAAAAGGTTTGAGAATAATTATCATTATGGTTTATCGCCTAGCCTAGCCCCCCTTTCTCTTATTGTAACACCCTTTACTGCATTATGTTATAGTTGTTCACTGAGCTTATATCTAAATCAAGCCACGGTTACCAAGGTGATGATGCCAGAGATGTATGTCTTTTGAGTTTCAGAATTTGAAAAAGAAAATAAAGAAATTGACAAAAAATTTAATAAATGAGAAACATCTAGTGGGGCTCTGAGGTTGCTGTGACTATACTGTAACGATGCTGTTGTCGTGACGACACTAATGATGCTGTTGCCGTGGCGATACTGTGCTTCCCAGCTGTAAGGAGTACAAGGCGGCTCTGGAGGACCTTTCCAAGGTCACCGTGAAGACTGGAGCCGAGGAGACTGCACAGACCAACAGGTACAGACCAAACAGCTACAGACAGATCCAAAACCTACAGACCAATCCAAAACCTACAGACAAACAGGTACTCCAAAACCTACAGACCGATCAAAAACCTACAGACAGATCCAAAACCTACAGAGTAGAGTCTTTGCTAAGGACATTGATCGGTACAATCAGGTGTGTAACTGCTTGGCTGGAACGAAAGCCTGCACCCCCACTGGCCCTTTCTGGGTAAGACTGAGGACTCCTGAGCCAGGCTCACAGCGATGGACTGACCTTCTCTTTTCCCTTGAAGCGCGGGAGAGAACCGGGTGAAGAACAGCCCCGCCAAACCCAGCGAGGCGGCCACCCCCCTGGCAGGACGGACCAGCATGGAGGCAGACCCTCTCAGTGAGTATCCGTCCCCCCGGGGTCAAAGGTCAAACAGCAGCAGGGCAGCACCTGGCCCTGCATCTGCTGGGCTGGTTATCCTGCAAAGGTTTACTCTTCTGTACATTTGAGAGGTGTCAAAGGTCAAAGGCTATTCATTCATTCATCTGTGTTTTTTGTTTTTCCTCCTTCAGAAGAGCCAGATGGAGGCGACAAGCAGAAGAAGGTGGCAGGCAATCCTCACATTGAACTGCGTGAGTTTCAGGTTCTTCTACTGCTGTCTGTCACATGGCTGGATGCTCACTATTTCCAACACATCCAGTGTTACATGTATATGAGTTTAGCCCTTTGAGGAGTAGGTTTTTTTTGGAATGTTTTTCTCAAAATTCGAAGTCACTATTCTAGAACTCTGTTGCTTTCAGTTACCAGCGGTGATTGTGACATCAGCTTTAGAATGTTCTTGAAGCCAAAAGCAGACTAGATGTTTTGCCAGCGCGTAACAGCGTTTCTTCCATTGAATAGTGTGGTCACACTATGATCACAAAGCCCAATGCCGATGCGACCGCGTGCCTTCCTCAGAGTTCTCCGACGCCAACGCCAAGTTCTACTGCCGGATCTACTACGCGGAGGAGTTCCACCGCATGCGCGAGGAGATCATGGAGAGCAGCGAGGACGACTTCGTGCGCTCGCTCTCGCACTGCGTCAACTGGCAGGCCCGCGGGGGGAAGTCCGGCGCCGTCTTCTACGCCACCGAAGGTGAGCCGCCCCCTGCTGAGTCTGAATCAGATGCCCAGGGTCAGGGTCAGGGGTCAGGGGTTGGGGTTGGGGTTTGTGGTTGGGGTTAAGGTTAAGGTTTGGGGTTTGGGATTTTTATTGTAACTGATTGTTGACATGTTGACCTCTCTGTCATGACCGGTTCATCCTGAAGCTAATTCTTAGGGTTAAGGGTTATGGTTGGGGTTGGGGTTTGGGGTTGGGTTATGGTTGGGGTTTGGGTTTGGGGTTTTTATTGTAAAGTGGTTGACTCATGGTCCTCTCTGTCAGATGACCGGTTCATCCTGAAGCAGATGCCCAGGCTGGAGGTGCAGTCCTTCCTGGACTTCGCTCCGCACTACTTCACCTACATCACTGGAGCTGTGCAGCAGAAGGTAGGGGTGGGGGACTGGCGGGGGCAGGGGAGCACCGTGGGGGAGCTGTGTGGCTCAACCAAACCCACAGCCATTTAGTAAATACATTAACTGAGAATCTGATGTTTGTGTGTGCACTAAATACAGTAATTGAGACTCTGAGGTGTGTTTTGTGACCCCCTAGCGCCCCACCGCGCTGGCTAAGATCCTGGGCGTGTACCGGATCGGCTACAAGAACTCTCAGAACAACACGGAGAAGAAGCTGGACCTGCTGGTGATGGAGAACCTGTTCTACGGACGCAAGATGGCGCAGGTGTTCGACCTGAAGGGGTCGCTGCGGAACCGCAACGTGAAGACGGACTCGGGCAAGGAGAGCTGCGAGGTGGTGCTGCTGGACGAGAACCTGCTGCGGCTGGTGCACGACAACCCGCTGTACATCCGCGCGCACTGCAAGGCCATCCTGCGCGCCGCCATCCACAGCGACGCCTTCTTCCTCACCTCCCACCTCATCATCGACTACTCGCTGCTGGTGGGGCGCGACGACACCACCGACCAGCTGGTGGTGGGCATCATCGGTACGTACCCCCGCCCCCCCACCCCACACCCCCGCCTGCACACCCCGAGGTTCTGTGACATCACTTCCTGTGTGGCTCTGGTCCCATCTGTTTTCCCCCAGTTTCCTCCTCTCCAGCTGATGGTGGGCATCATCGGGATGCGCTCTCTTCACCCCCCCCCCGCCACCCCCCCCCCCATCCCGCAGCGCCCAAGGTTTCGTGACATCACTTCCTGTTGCTCTGGTCCCATCTGTTTCCCGCAGCTTCCTCCTCCAGCTGGTGTAGCCGCCATTTTCTGCTCGCTGCCCCGTTTCCCGTTTGAACGATCATCACGCTCAGCTGCTTAATAAGAGCGTGTGTGTAAAACCAGGGGTTGTTTTGATCCACACACAATAAGGCTACAAATACTTTTTTTTATCACAATTTTCCAGTTTGAACAAAATATTTTTGCTTCAGCCGTTTCTGTGAGCCAAATCCCCATTCAGATAAGTTCTTTTTTTGCACCCAGAATTTTGTGATCCATACTCCATCTTGAGGGGGACCTCCTTTGTAGTGCCCTGAAACCCCTGGGCTTGAGCCCCTGGTTTATCGTGCTGTTTCCAGAGAATATTTAATGGTAAATGGTAAATGGACTGCATTTATATAGCGCTTTACAACTGATGCCTCTCATTCACCAGAGCAGTTAGGGGTTAGGTGTCTTGCTCAGGGACACTTCGACATGCCCAGGGTGGGGATCGAACCGGCAACCCTCCGATTGCCAGACAATCGCTCTTACCTCCTGAGCTGTGTCGCCCCTGAATTGTAATGACATCACAAGCGCAGATAAATATGCGCAGTTGTGAACAGACGTACGGATGCTTTTGCGGCGGCACTCAGATGCTGTACAGCCCGTCAGTGCCTCTCGTCCTCACCTCTAGTCACCCGGTCCCCTCTACTTCCTCAAAATGCCGCTGTTTCCTGTGTGTAACATTCACCTGTAACACCTGTCTGAAAAATGATCCTCTCCTCCAGATTACATTCGGACCTTCACCTGGGACAAGAAACTGGAAATGGTGGTCAAATCCACTGGAATTCTGGGCGGCCAAGGTAATTCACCTGTAATACACCTGTATCTGCCAGGTTAATATACTGGTAATACACCTGTACCTGCCAGGGTAAAACACCTGTAGTACACCTGTACCTGCCAGGGTAAAACACCTGTAGTACACCTGTACCTGCCAGTCTCTTCCAGATGGATTGGGATATAATGATAATACTAATAATAGTGCTAATAATCATAATAGTTAATGCTCATTTTTAATCACAAACCAATCTGTGACTGAATGCCTGTATGGCAGAGTGCATTGTGGGACTGATCTGTACTCCCCCTCCCCACCCCCCCAGGGAAGTTGCCCACGGTGGTCTCCCCGGAGCTGTACCGGGCCCGGTTCTGCGAGGCCATGGATAAGTACTTCCTGATGGTGCCGGACCACTGGACCGGGTTGGGGGTGAACTGCTGAGCCTGGCGACGAAGCGGACTGTTGGGCCTTCAGCGGGACCGGGACCCCCCCCCCCGTCTCTCCCGCTATCCTGGGGCGACAGAGAGGGGGGCCCACCCCTCACCCCCCGTCTCTCACAGATCCACAGAAGCACACTTTAGGCTGGCTGAGGACGGGCAGGTAAAGGTGTGTTAATTTATCGGACCCTCCACAGTGAGGTGGCCACCGCCCCACCTGAGGGGCGCACACAAGCCCCGCCTTCCTCCCGAATCGTGACAAGCTGTCACTAGGACGGGGGGGGGGGGGGGGTGTTGTGAATCAGTGTTGTGGAAGTGCCAAGACACAGTGGTCCTTTCGTTTGCTTGAGATTTTGGGACATGGCACTGAAAACCCCTGGCAAAGCACGCCCTGAGAACAAGCCAGTCTGCGTGCGGTGTTTGTCCCAACTGTACAGAGATTGATGTAATAAAGGATTAACACAGTTTGTTAAAGTTTCAGTGCTTTTGTGTGCGTTTTTATACCCAATAAAAATGCCAGATCATGGGGGTAGACCCACCTCATCAAAGCAATGTCAGTTTGGGAGAATGCAGACGAGTTTGCCTTCTACAAAATGTTTCTACCTGCCACTTCTTCCCATTATATTATTTATGTTTTCAGTGTAAAGATGAATGTGTGTCTTTTCAGGTTTTGGCCCAGTAGCAGAAAGGATTTTTAAAAATGTTTAAAAAAAAAAAAAAATTTAAAAAAAGCACACGACAATTGGTTAAAGCAGAGATTTATATTATAATTATACTTTTTTAAAATTTTTTTATAAAACAGACCAAAATTGAGCTGTGACAAAAACAGAATTCAGCTTCTTTTTACTGCAACATGAACTGGTGCTGCCCACTGGCGCCACCAACTGGCACTACCCACTGGCACTCAACGAGCAGATTGTCAAGACTGGCATCACCCTCTATGGCATAACACTGGCTGGCTTTTCCGTTCTCGTTTAGTCAAACAACAACAGCATATTTTCTCTTTACATTTTTTAAAAACAATTTGTACCTTTTTTTTTTTAAGAAAGATTTAATATTACAGAACTATTCTCTGCTTGAAAAGGAGACACAGATATGTACAAAAAAAAAAGGAACTTCATTTTGTTAGACTTATTGCACACATACGCAGAGGCTCGCGTTTCACACAAAGATGACGGGCGAAAGGGAACGTGTGTGTGTGTGTGTGTGTGTTTTGGGGGGGAGGCAGAGGGAGGAATCTTTGTACCACCTGACACCCCCACCCCCCCCAGGTACCATTCCCCAACACGCAAACGTTTCTTTTTGCTTTCTGACCAAAGACACCGAACACATCAGGGCTTGAAGCCGCCTCAGGCCCAGGGCCAGAGAACTGACACGCGCACGTAGAAACGGCTAGAAAAACGAACGGTTTTTTTTTTTAAATGCACAAATTAAAAACAGTACAAAGAGGGAGACACAAAGGCACTGGACAGGTTCGGGTTCGAGGGAGACTGGCATGTCGCTGGCTGAGTGGTGACGGACAGGAGAGGGATGAATTGTTTGGGGGGGGGGAGGGGTTAGACGGTGGTCCCAGAATGAAAACCCTCCCGAGCAGTTAAGTGCTTTCCATTTGTACCAAAATGTAACAGTTAATAAACACCAGCCGGGCACTGAGCCCATCGCCTACAGTACGAGACACTGAATCACATTAAAACCCACATCCAATGGGTGGCACAGATACCCGCCACTACCCGGGTAAGCTTCGACGACGACGGGGACGGGGGACGGGGGGCGCGGGGCGCGGGGCGGGGGGCTTTTGAAGTTCCCTGGCTCTGCTCACACAGCGGGCGTGCGACAGGTGGGGGGGGGGGGAGTTAAGAGAGCATTAAGGGAACCCCTCAGCAGGATTTGGGCATTGTCCTTATAAGATGCTTGGAACAAGCGGGGGGGGGGGTGGCTTGTGAGGCAGTAAGAACTATAATACTGTTTGAGTGATGAACACTGTGGGTCTGGTGTGTGTGTGTGTGTGTGTGTGTGAGTGTGAGTGTGAGTGTGTGTGTGTGTGTGTGGGTGTGTGAGTGTGTGTGTGTGTGTGTGTGAGTGAGTGTGTGAGTGTGTGTGTGTGTGTGTGTGTTGTTGTAAGGCAAGAACCCCTGGTAACCCCCAGTTTCAAACGGGGGGGAACCTGTTTGGGTTCCTCAGAGCACAACCGTCTGTGACCGTGATCTTTCACAGCACTGACAATGACATCAACTGTGACCCTGACCTGACCCAGGCAGGATGTGACCTGTGACCCATGACCTATGACCCCCCTGGGTCTAGGTTCAATACTGCATCTGAACAGCTTTAGAATCCGCTGCCATGCTGAACAGTTAAGACAGGAGAGGCAGCTTTGTGCTTTGTGGCTTGTTTGGTCAAAATGGCACCTGAAAATTATTTTTATTTTTTTCCCCAAAATTTTTTAAAAATAGTTTTAAAAACAGAATAAAGGACTACAGAGTCAGACGAGCCGTTTCCGCACCTCAGACTCTCCCTGGGTGAGAGACGGCTTTATTTTGGCAGTAGAGCTGGGGCCGCTTGTGTTTTCTACAACCGCAACGGGATGGGCAAGCCCCCTCAGCCAATCAGACGCGAGTGTGACACGCGTCTCCGGCCCTGCGGCAGCCACGGAGCGCCCCGAAAATAAGAGCGCACGACGGGCCAAGAAAAAGGCCCCCGTCCGGAAGGGGCCAAACGGCCAGCTTTTGGGCTTTTGAGCTTTTGAGCCGAGGAGCAGGGGTTCGGTTCAGCGGTGCGGATCGCCGAAGGTTCATTCCACCGATACTCCAGCGCGGACAGACGGGGTGGGGGGGAGGAGGAGCGAGGGGGGGGGGGTGGGGGCAGTATCAGTCACGCTACAGCACGCAGTGTTTCCGCGCGCGTAAATGTACGTTTGTTCGTGTGCTGCTAAGGGTTTTTGTGCTTACTGAGGTCCACACAGGGGCCGTAATTACAGGAAACCCTGCGGGACTACCGGAGTGTCACCGTAAATATACACACATCATCAGCTTTCAGAAGGTTTTCTGCAGAAGACCATTTCCTACTGTGTGGTCCCTGTGTCATAATAAAAGTCCAAAATGTTAAAAGTCAAAGCACCCACCCTGACCCGCAGATCACTGAGGTTGTCGCCCCACCTGCTGTACATCCGATATAGAAATTGACACGGGGCCACAATTGCTTGAGAAGTGAAGAGCTGTGTGTGCATACGTGTGTTTGTGTGTGTGTGTGTGTGTGTGTGTGTGTGTGTATGTGCTTGTGTGTGTGTGTGTGTGTGTGTGTGTGTGTGTGTGTGCGTGTCTGCGTGTGTGTGTGTGCGTGTGTGTGTGTGTGTGTGTGTCTGTCTGTGTGTGTGTGTGTTAGACAGAAGGGCGTGGGGCAGTGGTCCCACAGGGGTCAGAAGGTCTCGGAGTCTGAATCGTTCTCGGTGGTGCAGTCGCTGGGGGTCCCCGAGGGGACCCTGCGGGGGCGGGGCTCCCGGGGGCCCCTCCCAGGCCGGGGCGGGGTCTTCAGGACGGAGCCGGGGGAGGGAGCTCCGGAGCTGCAAGGGGAGCAGAAAGGCATCATGGGGGCCAGAATGAGAGCCAGGCAGTCTGCCACCTCCCTGCTAGCAGCGCAAGCCAGAGCGGGAGTGAGCCCTGAGAGAGAGAGAGAGAGAGGAGGGAGGGGGAGGAGAGGGGAGGGGAGAGGGGGGGGGAGAGAGAGGGGGGAGGGGGAGGGGGGGGAGAGAGAGGAGGGGGGAGAGGAGGGGAGGGGGGGAGAGAGAGAGAGAGGAGGGGAGAGGAGAGAGAGAGAGAGAGAAAGGAGGGAGAGAGAGGAGGGGAGAGAGAGGAAGAGGGAAAAGGGGGAGGGGAGAGAGAGAGAGAGAGAGAAGGAGGACATGAAGCAGGGGAGAGAGGAGAAGACAGGTGAAAGGAGAGATGGAGAAAAACATGGAAAGAGAGCGAGAGAAGGGAAGGGAAAGATGGAAAAAAGAGAGAGAATAGTAGGGAACCATGCCAGAGAAGGGTGGGGTGGGAGAGAGCAGCATTCCATTAGTACACTGCCAGCCAGGACACTGCGGAACCAATGAGGGTGGGGCCAGGGGCGGGGCCAAGGGCAGGGGCAGGATCAGGGGTGGAGCCATGGGCAGGGGCGGGATCAGGGGTGGGGGCGGGACCAGGGGCTGGACTGAGGGGTGGGGCCAGGGGCGGGATCAGGGATCGGGGACGGGGCCAGGGGCAGATGGGAGGAGGGTGTGAATGTAGACCCTCAAAATGACTTCAGGACCCCTTAAGGAACGGACTGGTGGGTGGGGGGGGGGGGCAGATGCTCGGTGTAAGAGAGGAGGAGGGGGAGGGGCACAAACAAAGCCGCTACATAAACCGCCAAAGCTGCAGGCGGACAAACCGTCAGGCAGACAGACGGACGGACGGACAGTTTGACTGACAGGCCACGGACAGACTCAGCGCCCAATCAGGGGGGCTCACCGTTCTCATCCAGCACCTGGACGCTCGCCCCCCGAGACAGCAGCTCCTGCACCACCTGCTTCAGACCGCTCCGCGCGGCCAGGTGGAGCGGCCTGGAGGGGGGATAGAGAGAGAAGGGAGGGAGGGGGTGAGAATGAGACCCAAAAATCTGCTTTATAAACACTGCCTGCCATAGAGGAGTAGAGCCAAATTAAATAAACCATCACCAGCCACAGTTATAATCGCCAAAGCAAAGACAAGGACAGCTGAAAACAGGGCTGCCCAGCCCTGCTCCTGGAGATCTACCGTCCTGGAGGTTTTCATTTCAACCCTAATTTGGCACTCCTGACTGTACTGATTAGCAGCTTAATGGGGTCTCTAGCTGTTGAATGAGGTGTGCTTTGTTAGGGCTGGAGTGAAAACCTACAGGGCGGTAGATCTCTAGCTGTTGAATGAGGTGTGCTTTGTTAGGCTGGAGTGAGACTCCAGCAGGGGCTGATCAGCTGCTTGAATGAGTTGCTTGTTAGGCTTGTGTGGAAAACCCCTCACTAAGGCGGTAATCTCTACGTTGAAGTGAGGTTGGTGCTTGTAGGGTGGGTGCACACTTCTCAGGCTGGAGACCTCTCTAGCTGTGAAGAGAGGTGTTTGTTAGAGCTGGAGTGAAAACCTACAGCAGAGATTCAGCTGTTAATGTGGCTTTGTTAGTGAGGTTGGCAGTGAGAACTCCCTGCTGGTGACTCAGCTTATGAATGAGGTGTGTTTGTTAGGTCGTGAGATGGTGATAGTCGCAGACACGGCGGCAGAGCCTGGACTAAATGATTCCAAAAGCTTTCTCAGCAGAGGTGTGTCTGAGAAAAGCCCTCCCACCTTGAGTGAGGCACTTACGTCCTGAGGCCGGTGTGGCGCTGATAGAGGTGGCGTCCGCTCCACTTCTCCAGGATGAGCAGAGCACACTCCTCCCTCCCCTGAGAGAGAGAGAGAGAGAGAGAGAGAGAGAGAGAGAGACTGATCTAACAGAGTTCAGAGGGCTGTAAACATGCTGGCCCTTTGGTGCCTGAAAGTGCAGGTAATGCAGGGAGAGTCTCCCCCTGCTGGTGACTCACGTTACTGCAGGCCAGATGCAGGGCTGTGTTTCCGTTCTGGTCAGTGAGACTCAGGCCTGCGTTCGAGCTGCGCAGCAGCACCTCTGACAGACGACAAAAAGAGACGAGAAAAAAGACAAAAGATGATTTTTAAAAAAAAGCTTTTTCTCAGTCAGAGTGGCGTGCGGTCCTGCACAGAAGCACGAGCTCGCGGCACGCGATGAGGTCATACCTACAGCGGCCGCACAGCCCCGCTCCGACGCCATCATCAGAGCGCTGCGCCCCGATTGGTCCACGGCGTCCACTGGTGCATCGTGGGCCAGGAGCAGCTGGAGGCAGTCCACGTGACCAGAGAACGCAGCCGCATGAAGAGGTGTTCTGAGAGAGAGAGAGAGAGCGAGGGGGAAGGGCGTTGGGATAGAGAGAGGAAGAGAGAGAAAGGGGGAAGAGGGGGAGAGAAAGGGGGAAGGGAGGGTAGATAGAGGGGGGATAGAGAGATAGAGAGAGAGAGGGGGGGAAAATTGGGATAGAGAGAGAGGGGGGAGAGGGAATTAATACATTTATTTGACAATTTAAAAACAAGATTTCAGAAGACTGCATAGCAGACAGTAATCTGTTAAAAACTGACGAGGATAGGAACACAAGAAAGCCAGCAGGCTTATTTCCATTGTGGCCCTCTAACATTCAAACACAGACATGACAAAAAGACATCCATGACAATGCAGTTAATACAATGCAGAAGGATATGCCTGGACAATACATTCACCACAGGACAGACAGCATACTGGCCGACTGGCAGATCGTATTATAAACACAATGAGGGTTACACAATAAGTAACGACCATCTTTTTAAGGATAATTTAAAATTGTTCTCTGATGCACTTGAGTTCAGCTCAGGGGGAAGATCCCATTGAACTGTGGGCAGTGTCCAAAAAGCTATTCTTCTCCATTAGGCTCTTCATGTTTGAGGCACTGAGGCAGATCATAACACCACAAACAAGCAGCATAATCAAAGTGGCTTTGTATGCATCAAATCCCCCGCTAACATTTCTAACGGAAGCTTTTCCAGAAACGCTCCGCGTGGCGTTACCTGTCCTTGGCGTCCCGACAGGTGACGATGTCCGAGCCCAGGGCCTCCAGCAGAACGGACGTGCAGGCCTCGTGATCGTTCACCCTGCCGGAGAGAGGCACAGGAACAGCTCAGTGCTGGGGTCAAAGGTCACTCCTCACTTCCTGCCTTTCCCCCTATTGGTCAGCTGGGAGCCCCAGCTATGCAGGAGCTGAACCCCCATGTGAACAGCGCCGCTCTGCGCGCAGCTGTTTCCAGTTTAAGTGTAGGGCTGACCTTCCTGACCACAGTGAAATAACTCAGAAAGGACTCGACCTGATTTAAAACTCAGACCCACACTCACACTCGGACGGCAGAAATTAGCCTGAGGGAGAGCGTACGTCAAGTGCAGCACTTGAATGTTGCACTTGCACCTTCATATTGATGTTGTAGCTCTTCATCATATCTGTTGTAATCATGCTTCACTTATAGCTTATGACTTGCCATAACTTTACTAACTGAGCCTATGCTTGCCATTCGAACTAGACTTGATGTTCATGACTATGCATAACTGGTACTTCTATGAGAACCTGTGTTCTGCAGTTGTTCCAACAAGCTCTGTAGTGTAATGTAGTATGTAATGTACTGTAGTGTACTGTAATGTAATGTGCTGTAGAGTACTGTACTGTACTGTAGTGTAGTGTAATGTAATGGTAATGCAGTGTACTGTAGTGTAATGGTAATGTAATGTGCAGTAATGTAATGTAGTGTGCTGTACTGTAGTATAATGCAGTGTACTGCAGGGTACTGTAGGGTACTGTAGTATAGTGTAGTATAACGCAGTGTACTGTAGGGTACTGGAGTGTACTGTAGTGTAATGTAGTATAGTGTAGGGTACTGTAGTATAGTGTAGTGTACTGTAGGGTACTGTAGGGCCCTGTAGTATAGTGTAGGGTACTGTAGTGTAATGTAGTATAGTGTAAGGTACTGTAGGGTGCTGTAGTATAGTGTAGGGTACTGTAGGGTAATGTAGTATAGTGTAGGGTACTGTAGGGTACTGTAGTATAGTGTAGGGTACTGTAGTGTAATGTAGTATAGTGTAGGGTACTGTAGGGTGCTGTAGTATAGTGTAGGGTACTGTAGTGTACTATAGTGCAGTGAGCAGAGAGAGGTGCAGACTCACACAGCGCAGTGCAGGGGGCTGAAGGGGTTCCCCTCAAACGAGCGGCAGCTCCCCTCCTTCTGCTCCAGCAGCACCTCAACACACCCCTCATGACCTGGAGACACACACACGCGCGCACACACGCTCACATAGGTCACATGACTGAATATGCGCTGCCCCTCGTGACCTGGAGACACACACACACACACACACATGCTCACACAGGTCACATGACTGAATATGGGCTGCCCCTCATGACCTGGAGACACACACACACGCGCGCACACACGCTCACATAGGTCACATGACTGAATATGGGCTGCCCCTCGTGACCTGGAGACACACACTAATATGAGAAATGCAGAGAACACACAACATGGGGACCAAATCTTTGGGGGGGGGGAAAGACTGCGGAAAACCAAACAGTTTTGGTGTAGTGGCAGGACACACACACACTGCAAATAACTATTTTAGTCTTATATTTAGACGTAAAATCTTGTGTCTAATTACCCTTTTACTAAATAAAACAAAAAAAATTTGCCAATGGGCAACATTGAAACAGGCGAATATTTTCTACTTGAGAGAAGAATGTAAGAAGTCTGATTACGAGCCTGTTGTTCAGACAGCCTTTGCTGCAGTGCAGTGATCCTGTAACTGTTTTTTTGGGGGTTCTGCGTGTAGGGCCCAGTGCAGCGGGGTGTACCCGCTGTCCGGGTAGGTGGGGGCTCGCAGGCGATGTCAGGAGCTCGCCAGCCAGGTGCGTGCCGTGCGGCGCAGGTGTGAGGCGCCCCTGGTGTCCCCAGGAGAGCCTGCCAGAAGGCACTGCAGCTCTCCTGACCACAGGGCTGGGGGGCGTCACGGGAGGGAGGGGGGAGTTGAGGAGCGGAGGGTGGAGGAGGGCAGGGGGAGCGGGGGGGAGGCAGGGGGAGGGAGGGCGAGGTGTAGGAGAGGGCGCAGGAGGAGAGGAGAGAGGAGAGGGGGAGGGCAACAGAGTAGGAGGAGGGAGGAGGAGGGAGAGAGAAGGGAGGGGGGAGGGGGGGGCGGAGGGAGAGGACAGAGGGGGGGACGGGGGGGGGGGCGGAGGGAGAGGACAGAGGGCGGGACGGGGGGGGCGGAGGGAGAGGACAGAGGAGGAAGTTTCCGGAAGCTCACCCCCAGGTGCAGCGCAGTCAGTCCCTGTCTGTCGGCCGTGTCCACAGCGGCCTCCCTCTCCAGCAGCACCGACACGGCGTCCACGTGCCCCCCCGCCACTGCCAGCATCAGGGGGGTCCTGGAGGTGGGGGGGGGGGCACAGGGTACAGGTGTGTGTCAGGTGTGTGTCAGTCACTGTGTCATTCTCACTGCGTCATTACTAATCACGTCCTCTCATGTAAATAACAACCTCCAGTGATACGTTTCAGTATTCTGGCTCCCTGCCTGATAACCCACTCTGTCCCACACTGCTACTACGCTCCGAGTTCCCTGAAAGAGGGACAGACGGAGACCAGGAGGACGGACGGACGGACGGAAGGCACTCACTGTCCCTGAGAATCCGCCGCGTCCACCAGCTCCGCGCCGTCAGAGTCCTCCAGCAGGAGGCGCAAGCAGGAAGTGTGACCGTTCAGCACTGGGGGGGGAAAAAAGGGCGGGAAAAACAGGAGGAGCCAATCAGTGAGCACGTAGCGGTTTACAGACACGCCCACCCAGCCCAGCGTAAAGCCCCGCCCCCACACAGGGCCCGACGAGCCGCCCACCTGCCAGGTGCACAGGTGTGCGTCCGCGGGCGGAGTCCCGACTCTTGGGCGACGCCCCCTGGCTCAGCAGGGTGTGGACGCAGTCGGTGTGGCCCCTGAGGGCCGCCAGCGCCAGAGGGGTGCGCCCAAACTCGTCCCCCTGGTCCACCTCCAGCGCCCCCTGGAGCAGCACCTCCAGCGCCTGGGTGTGGCCGTGGTACGCCTGTGGAGGAGGGTAACGCGCACGTCAGAAATACTCCCAATCGCACACCTATGCGGGTGCTTCCAGCTACCCAAAATCCATTTCACACATCGCTGCGCTCTGAAATGTGTCACCTGAGATTCTTAACGCAACACGAGCACGAGCTGCATTGTCAAGCATACCACCGTGCGCCCTGCTCCTGAAGCTGAAGCTAAGCAAGTGTGGGCTAGGTCAGTACATGGATGGGAGACATCCTGGGAAAGCTAAGTTTCAGTTGGAAGCGGTGTTGGTGGGCCAGCAGGGGGCAGACTTCCCTCCGGTCGAGGAAAGCGCAACACCCCAGTGCTGTGATGGGGACACTGTGTCGTAGGAGATGCTGTCTTACGGGTGAGACGTTAAACAGAGGTCCTGACTCACTGTAGTCATTAAAGACCCCATGACACTCATCGGATCGAGTGGGGGGGGGGGGTTCCCCAGTGTCCTGTTTCCAACCTGACTCCTAATCATCCCGATTTAATTGGCTAAAAATATAGTGATGAGGGGGAAACTCGTCGTTTTTTGTTGTTCTCTGTGGGCAGTAACATTTTTCACCGAGGGTTCCCAGGGACCAGCAGGAGGGTTTCAGACTTACACCCACATCTAAAGAGGGAGGACGTTTCTAATGTGCAGGTCTGACCCAGGTCTGAAAGTGATACACTCCTCTACCATTACATTTAAATTGCATTTATCTGGCAGACACTTTTATTCAAAGTGATGTACAATTAAGTGCATAGCAAAGGTCACTGGAACAACTACAAAACACAGGTCTGATGAGGTACAATACTCATTTTGTACTGTTATTCATAGCCATGCTAAGGGTTTCCACATACAGAGTACACTCTGGTGTACTTTTATTTAAGTACCAGAAAATTAATTCTACCCACAGTAAGAAGCCATTTCCCAGTCCTTTAAGTGACTCTGTTTCCTCTCACGGGGAAGAAGCACTGGATCCGGACACAAGGCTTCCATTCAGTGACACTGTATATCAAATCTGATCTAATTTATTCAGCGCATTTCACAGAACCTTCGCCCCAGTGCTGCCTGCAGCAGATCACAGCCTGAAATGCCCAGGAAAGACAGCCGTAAATCGCTCTGCACAGCCGGACAGGGGAAGAGCATCGGGACGCACGCTTCCTTTCTGTGAATTTCCTCAGCCTCGCTCTGATCCTCTCTCTGCATGAGGAGGACGGCAGAACAAACCCTCGAGCCCTAAAGTGTACCGGTACCCGCCCTGCCACCCTGCCACCCTGACCCCCCACCCCCTCCCCCCGACTCACTGCGAGGTGGAGCGGACTCCTGGTGGTGGGGGAGTCTGGGTCCTCCAGCTGGGCCTCGTCCTGGTCCAGGAGCTGAAAGAGAAAAAGAAAAACCAGAGTTAGGGTGTTATTTATCCAAAATGTAACGGACAGCAAACGCTGAATACGCTTCAGTCCTAAAACATTTTTCTGCTAAATACACTTCAGGCGCAGGTTATATCAAGAGAGACCACAGCTGGGGGCAAACACATTTCAGTACAGTCAATTTGAAAAATGGACTGAAATTCAATTAATGAAGTAAAAAATTTCTCAGTGTTCTATGGGGATTTTTCCAATCGATTGATTCGATTACAGTTACTTTCTTGAATTAACTCAACCGAAGTGGTATCGATCAAAATCCTGTTCTGCATCTTTCTCTTTGCAGTATATTTTTTTTAGTATATTTAGTCCATTTGGCATTTGAAACATGAGCCATGAAAATGTTTGCCAGCTAATATGATGCAGGGAAAAATGTGAGCTCAGTCCAGTGAGTGCAGAGGTACTGAACTAAATTTCTCTAGAAGACTTCTCTAGTTCAGCCAGCAACCCTTTATATCCCTGGAAGAGTTCCCGACATTCAAATTCCACTTCTTTATTTTCCTTTTCCAATGAATTCATAAACCCTAATTATGCTACTCTATAATTTACTCTAAAATGCAGCATCCATTAATCAGGCTAAATGATAGTTTAGTACATTTTTTGCATTGATACATCGGCACATGTAATTGACATTCCATATCAAACGCAGCCTTTCTTTGGTCAGAAAAACATGTTGCTGAGTAAGAAACTGAGGTCGGTCATTACTGAGATTCTCCAGCGTTTTGGCAAAGAGGCTAAGACCTCATATCTAAAGCATGACTACCCTACCCAGCTAATCCCTGAAAGTCTGTGGTGTGCAGTACCACATTCGACCAGCAGGTGGAAATCTGAACTCTTCTGGTTTCTTCAACCTCACGATATCAATCATAAGGATATTTTTGGAACACGAGCATTTTTCTCAAATAAAAAAAATGTAACATTTTATATTTTGAACATGCGTGTTTGTGTTCAGTTCTACGTACACCAGCCCCTCTTATCAAAGTAATGTTCATTGTGGCCAGTGTGTGTGTGTATGCGTGCGCATGTGTGTGTGTGTGTGTGTGCATGCGCGTGTGTGTGTTGGTGTGTACTTGGTGTGTGTCGTGCTCGTGGTGCGTGTGCGTGTGCTTGCGATGCGATGTGTGTGTGTATGTGTGTGAGTGTGAGTGTGCGTGTGTGTGTGTGTGTGCGTGCGTGCATGTGTGTGTGTGTGTTCTCACCAGCTCCAGGCAGTGTCTGTGTCCATACGCTGCTGCGTAGTGAACGGCACTGTAGCCCTGCTTGTCCTTCAGGCTCCCTGCTGCTCCACTCTGTAACAGGAACTCCAAGCACCTGGACACACACACACACACACACACACACACGCATACGCACGCACGCATATATACACACAGAGAAACATACACACACACACACACACACGCATACGCACGCACGCATATATACACACAGAGAAACATACACACACACACACACACGCACACAGGAGTGCACGCACACACACACAAAGATACACACACACACACACAGAGAGGAATGCACACACAGACACAGTGCACACACACACACACACAGTCACATATGCACACGCACAGAACACAGCACACACAGAGTGTGTGTGAATAAATTTGCACCCAGAATCATATCAACCGCAGACTTCAAAGCACAATCAAGCCCAGAGCCGAGACAGGCAACAGCAGGCGGCCATGACAGTTAGTAACGGGGACGGGGGACGGGGGGGACGGGGGGGGGAGACGGCGACCACACGAGGACAGCAGCGCCTGAAAAAACAAGCGTTATGGGGACATCCCGTTCACGGCGCGACCGTGAGCGGCTTCCACAGCTCTCTCCGTGAAGCTCACGGCTCACACGCGACACCGTGAGGACATCTGCGCACAGGACAGCCGGCGCAAGCAGAGTTAGAACTGACAAGAGCCCCAAGCTCAGCCCCCCCAAAAACAGAACGAGCGCGAGACAGAGCGTTGACGAGGGGTCCCCGCTAACACAGCGACGTTAGCACGGGAGAGTAAAGCAGCACACCAGGGAGACAGACGCACAGGCGGACTGGCAGGGGAGCTGTTTTTGGAGTGGGGAGGTGGATGGGTTTGTTGGGTGTTGGGGGTTCGGTGGGGGGGAGGGGGGGGTAGGTAGGGCGCCCCCTCCTCAGGCAGACTCACAGTGCAGCCTCTTTCTCTCTCTCCGCCTGAACTCCCTCGCTCTCCGGCTCCAGGGCCACACGCCGCCTTCAAACACACACACACACGCACACACACACCCGCTGATGTCACACTGCAGTGCTAGCCACACCCATCTCAGAATTCTAGCACCCAGAGTAGCCAATTAGGCGAGGCCAAAACAAGCCACCTGACCCAGAGGCCCTTTCACAGATATTCATATACAGAGCAGTTCACACAGCTTACATACGATCCACTTATACAGCTGGACATTCGCTAAAGCAATTCAGGCTCAGTAAATTGCTTTATGGCACAACGACAGCTCCCCACCCAAGCACCGAATCCACAGCCGTGGCATTTGCATGCTCAGTTCCCGCATCACTATGCCACATTTACCCAGAGTGCACCGCGGCGACAGCCTGCACCGAGCCGA